>NC_052314.1:64275390-64567890 GCF_016432855.1 Salvelinus namaycush
TCTGCTCCTCTCTCCAGACAGTGCTGTCTGCTCTCCACCCAGGTTTTCTTCTCAGTAGAGAGGAAGTACAAACTGGAGTCAAAGTATCTCCATCCCTCCTGACAATGCTGTTATGCTGATGAATGAGGACCCAAAAGCGACGTAATAGTAACAGAGTCTTTATTCCAGTAATAAACAAATAATGATTCTCCTGGATATTATCAATGGTCAAATCCTCTCGTCAATAGAGAGGAACGACTGGAGACGCGACCACAGACTGCAGGTCGCTTCAGGAAGGCACTGGCCGTAGCTGACATAGACACCTGCTCACACGCAGCATCTGAAGAAGGCAAAGAACACGACAGGGCGGAACAAGGACACAGGAACAGCAAACATCAAACAAGAATCCGACCAGGCAGAAGCGGAAAACAGAGGGAGAAATAGGGACTCTAATCAGAGGGCAAAATAGGGGACAGGTGTGAAAGAGTAAAAGAGGTCGTTAGGAGAATGAGAAACAGCTGGGAGCAGGAACGGAACGATAGAGAGAGAAAGAGGGAAAGAACCTAATAAGACCAGCAGAGGGAAGCACAGGGACAAGACATGAAGATCAAAGACAAAACATGACAGTACCCCCCCACTCACCGAGCGCCTCCTGGCGCACTCGAGGAGGAACCCTGGCGGCAACGAAGGAAATCATCAATCAACGAACGGTCCAGCACGTCCCGAGATGGAACCCAACTCCTCTCCTCAGGACCGTAACCCTCCCAATCCACTAAGTACTGGTGACCACGTCCCCGAGAACGCATGTCCATGATCTTTCGTACCTTGTAAATAGGAGCGCCCTCGACAAGGACGGGGGGGGGGGAGGGAAGACGAACGGGGGCGCGAAGAAAAGGCTTGACACAAGAGACATGGAAGACAGGGTGGACGCGACGAAGATGTCGCGGAAGAAGCAGTCGCACAGCGACAGGATTGACAACCTGAGAGACACGGAACGGACCAATGAACCGCGGAGTCAACTTGCGAGAAGCTGTCGTAAGGGGAAGGTTACGAGTGGAAAGCCACACTCTCTGACCGCGACAATACCTAGGACTCCTAATCCTACGTCTATTGGCGGCTCTCACAGTCTGCGCCCTGTAACGGCAAAGTGCAGACCTGACCCTCCTCCAGGTGCGCTCACAACGTTGGACAAAAGCCTGAGCGGAGGGAACGCTGGACTCGGCGAGCTGGGACGAGAACAGAGGAGGCTGGTACCCAAGACTACTCTGAAACGGAGATAGCCCAGTAGCAGACGAAGGAAGCGAGTTGTGAGCGTACTCAGCCCAGGGGAGCTGTTCTGCCCAAGACGCAGGGTTTCGAAACGAAAGGCTGCGTAATATGCGACCAATCGACTGATTGGCCCTTTCTGCTTGACCGTTAGACTGGGGATGAAACCCGGAAGAGAGACTGACAGAAGCACCAATCAAACGACAGAACTCCCTCCAAAACTGTGACGTGAATTGCGGACCTCTGTCTGAAACGGCGTCTAACGGGAGGCCATGAATTCTGAACACATTCTCAATGATGATTTGTGCCGTCTCCTTAGCGGAAGGAAGCTTAGCGAGGGGAATGAAATGTGCCGCCTTAGAGAACCTATCGATAACCGTAAGAATCACAGTCTTCCCCGCAGACGAAGGCAGACCGGTAATAAAGTCTAAGGCGATGTGAGACCATGGTCGAGAAGGAATGGGAAGCGGTCTGAGACGACCGGCAGGAGGAGAGTTACCTGACTTAGTCTGCGCGCAGTCCGAACAAGCAGCCACGAAACGGCGCGTGTCCCGCTCCTGAGTAGGCCACCAAAACCGCTGGCGAATAGAAGCAAGCGTACCCCGAACGCCGGGATGGCCAGCTAACTTGGCAGAGTGAGCCCACTGAAGAACAGCCAGACGAGTAGAGACAGGAACGAACAGAAGGTTACTAGGACAAGCGCGCGGCGACGCAGTGTGAGTGAGTGCTTGCTTTACCTGTCTCTCAATTCCCCAGACAGTCAACCCGACAACACGCCCTTCAGGGAGAATCCCCTCGGGGTCGGTAGAAGCCACAGAAGAACTAAAGAGACGGGATAAGGCATCAGGCTTGGTGTTCTTATTTCCCGGACGATAGGAAATCACGAACTCGAAACGAGCGAAAAACAACGCCCAACGAGCCTGACGTGCATTAAGTCGTTTGGCAGAACGGATGTACTCAAGGTTCTTATGGTCAGTCCAAACGACAAAAGGAACGGTCGCCCCCTCCAACCACTGTCGCCATTCGCCTATGGCTAAGCGGATGGCGAGCAGTTCGCGGTTACCCACATCATAGTTGCGTTCCGATGGCGACAGGCGATGAGAAAAGTAAGCGCAAGGATGGACCTTATCGTCAGACTGGAAGCGCTGAGACAGAATGGCTCCCACGCCCACCTCTGAAGCGTCAACCTCGACAATGAATTGTTTAGTGACGTCAGGAGTAACAAGGATAGGGGCGGATGTAAAACGCTTCTTGAGGAGATCAAAAGCTCCCTGGGCGGAACCGGACCACTTAAAGCAAGTCTTGACAGAAGTCAGAGCTGTGAGAGGGGCAGCCACTTGACCGAAATTACGAATGAAACGCCGATAGAAATTAGCGAAACCAAGAAAGCGCTGCAACTCGACACGTGACTTAGGAACGGGCCAATCGCTGACTGCCTGGACCTTAGCGGGATCCATCTGAATGCCTTCAGCGGAAATAACAGAACCGAGAAATGTGACAGAGGAGACATGAAAGGCGCACTTCTCAGCCTTCACGTAGAGACAATTCTCTAAAAGGCGCTGGAGTACACGTCGAACGTGCTGAACATGAATCTCGAGTGACGGTGAAAAAATCAGGATATCGTCAAGGTAAACGAAAACAAAAATGTTCAGCATGTCTCTCAGTACATCATTAACTAATGCCTGAAAGACAGCTGGAGCATTAGCGAGACCGAACGGCAGAACCCGGTATTCAAAATGCCCTAACGGAGTGTTAAACGCCGTTTTCCACTCGTCCCCCTCTCTGATGCGTACGAGATGGTAAGCGTTACGAAGGTCCAACTTAGTAAAGAACCTGGCTCCCTGCAAAATCTCGAAGGCTGACGACATAAGGGGAAGCGGATAACGATTCTTAACCGTTATGTCATTCAGCCCTCGATAATCCACGCAGGGGCGCAGAGTACCGTCCTTCTTCTTAACAAAGAAAAATCCCGCTCCGGCGGGAGAGGAAGAAGGCACCACGGTACCGGCGTTGAGAGAAACAGACAGATAATCCTCGAGAGCCTTACGTTCGGGAGCCGACAGAGAGTATAGTCTACCCCGAGGGGGAGTGGTCCCCGGAAGGAGATCAATACAACAATCATACGACCGGTGAGGAGGAAGGGAGCTGGCTCTGGACCGACTGAAGACCGTGCGCAGATCATGATATTCCTCCGGCACTCCTGTCAAATCACCAGGTTCCTCCTGAGTAGAGGGGACAGAAGACACAGGAGGAATAGCAGACATTAAACACTTCACATGACAAGAAACGTTCCAGGATAGGATAGAATTACTAGACCAATCAATAGAAGGATTATGACATACTAGCCAGGGATGACCCAAAACAACAGGTGTAAAAGGTGAACGAAAAATCAAAAAGGAAATGGTCTCACTGTGGTTACCAGATACTGTGAGGGTTAAAGGTAGTGTCTCACATCTGATACTGGGGAGAAGACTACCATCTAAGGCGAACATGGGCGTGGGCTTCCCTAACTGTCTGAGAGGAATGTCATGTTTCCGAGCCCATGCTTCGTCCATAAAACAACCCTCAGCCCCAGAGTCTATCAAGGCACTGCAGGAAGCAGCTGAACCGGTCCAGCGTAGATGGACCGACAAGGTAGTACAGGATCTTGATGGAGAGACAGGAGTAGTAGCGCTCACCAGTAGCCCTCCGCTTACTGATGAGCTCTGGCTTTTACTGGACATGACATGACAAAATGTCCCGCAGAACCGCAATAGAGGCAAAGGCGGTTGGTGATTCTCCGTTCCCTCTCCTTAGTCGAGATGCGAATACCTCCCAGCTGCATGGGCTCAGTCTCTGAGCCGGTGGGAGGAGATGGTTGAGATGCGGAGAGGGGAAACACCGTTAACGCGAGCTCTCTTCCACGAGCTCGGTGACGAAGATCTACCCGTCGTTCTATGCGGATGGCGAGTGCAATCAAAGAGTCCACGCTGGAAGGAACCTCCCGGGAGAGAATCTCATCCTTAACCTCAGCGTGAAGTCCCTCCAGAAAACGAGCGAGCAACGCCGGCTCGTTCCAGTCACTGGAGGCAGCAAGAGTGCGAAACTCTATAGAGTAATCCGTTATGGATCGATCACCTTGACATAGGGAAGCCAGGGCCCTGGAAGCCTCCTTCCCAAAAACTGAACGATCAAAAACCCGTATCATCTCCTCTTTAAAGTTCTGATAATCGTTAGAACACTCAGCCCTTGCCTCCCAGATAGCTGTGCCCCACTCCCGAGCCCGACCAGTAAGGAGTGATATGACGTAAGCGATCCGAGCTCTCTCTCTTGAGTACGTGTTGGGCTGGAGAGAGAACACAATATCACACTGGGTGAGAAAGGAGCGACACTCAGTGGGCTGCCCAGAGTAACATGGTGGGTTATTAACCCTAGGTTCCGGAGACTCGGAAGACCAGGAAGTAGCTGGTGGCACGAGATGAAGACTCTGAAACTGTCCAGAGAGATCGGAGACCTGAGCGGCCAGGGTCTCAACGGCATGACGAGCAGCAAACAATTCCTGCTCGTGTCTGCCGAGCATTGCTCCCTGGA
Organism: Salvelinus namaycush; assembly: GCF_016432855.1. Lineage (NCBI taxonomy): Eukaryota > Metazoa > Chordata > Actinopteri > Salmoniformes > Salmonidae > Salvelinus > Salvelinus namaycush. The sequence continues at coordinate 64,280,206 of NC_052314.1, forward strand.
ACTCGACGGCAGTGTTGAGAGAATCCATAGTCGCTGGGTCCATCTTGGTCGGATTCTTCTGTTATGCTGATGAATGAGGACCCAAAAGCGACGTAATAGTAACAGAGTCTTTATTCCAGTAATAAACAAATAATGATTCTCCTGGATATTATCAATGGTCAAATCCTCTCGTCAATAGAGAGGAACGACTGGAGACGCGACCACAGACTGCAGGTCGCTTCAGGAAGGCACTGGCCGTAGCTGACATAGACACCTGCTCACACGCAGCATCTGAAGAAGGCAAAGAACACGACAGGGCGGAACAAGGACACAGGAACAGCAAACATCAAACAAGAATCCGACCAGGCAGAAGCGGAAAACAGAGGGAGAAATAGGGACTCTAATCAGAGGGCAAAATAGGGGACAGGTGTGAAAGAGTAAAAGAGGTCGTTAGGAGAATGAGAAACAGCTGGGAGCAGGAACGGAACGATAGAGAGAGAAAGAGGGAAAGAACCTAATAAGACCAGCAGAGGGAAGCACAGGGACAAGACATGAAGATCAAAGACAAAACATGACAAATGCTGCTCTGTTGAAGAGCACAGGTGAACAAATTGAGAAACTTAGCCAGTATCTTTATACTCATAAACCCATTGATATATAATTATTGTTGATTTTACTTCTAATTTATCACAGTTTATATCTCACCTATCACAAAAAGCTTTGCCTGAATATGGTCTCTCTCTTTAGTCAGGTTGTTGTATCTGGTCTGTAGCTGGTCTCTCTCTTTAGTCAGGTTGTTGTATCTGGTCTGTAGCTGGTCTCTCTCTGCAGTTGCGTTAGTCTTATAAAGGGAACAGCTCTGTGACAAGTTGTTCCTTTCATACTCAGAATCTTTGATGGCTCTGTTATCTACAAAGTATAAAAGTATATTAAAACACTTGGTAAACAGGCCTAGTAGCCAGCAGTTCTTACAACTTGGTGAAAAGCAATGAACTTGGACACAAACTCACAGTAGACAGATAGGCCTATGATCCCAGCCAGTAGAACACACAGCAGCCCCAGACACACTGCAGCAACTAGGAAGGGTCTCTTCCCCGAGCTATCAGGCTCTGTGGACACATACAAGAGACTTACATTTTTTTTTGTGTGTGTGTGTGTGTGTGTGTGTGTGTGTTTTACCTGAGTGCTGGTCTCCTGGTCCATTATTAGGAGCAGTGTCTGCTGTCTCTTCTCTCTTGGTGCTGGTCTCACCGTCTCTCAGGGTGTCTGCACTGACGTAGATATCCACAATCCTCTCCTTCATCTCACCTCTGTTAAACTTGACCTTCTTGGTCATATCTGGCTCAGCATAGATGACCTCAGACATCTCCAATAACTTACTGTGTTTTCTGTCTGTACTCAGGTTCTGGTACTATCGTTGCCCCTCTGTCTGTGTCTGTTTCTGTAACTGCTCTGAGTCTGTGTCTGTTTCTGCTCTGAGTCTATGATTAACTGTGTTTTTGATGTCATCCACAGAATAAAAGGGAAATGTAGAAAGAGGAAGATGATGAAAGTGTAACATACTGGTTGAGGTTGGGACATTTTCTGCTCCTGGTCGTCTTTATAGCTTTATAGGAGAAACTGTATAACCTCATGTTGTGTCTAATGTACTGACCTCTTGTTGTGTCTACTGTACTGACCTCATGTTGTGTCTAATGTACTGACCTCATGTTGTGTCTAATGTCCTGACCTCATGATGTGTCTAATGTCCTGACCTCATGATGTATCTAATGTACTGACCTCATGTTGTGTCTAATGTACTGACCTCATGTTGTGTCTAATGTACTGACCTCATGTTGTGTCTAATGTCCTGACCTCATGATGTATCTAATGTACTGACCTCATGTTGTGTCTAATGTACTGACCTCATGTTGTGTCTAATGTCCTGACCTCATGTTGTATCTAATGTCCTGACCTCATGTTGTGTCTAATGTCCTGACCTCATGTCGTGTCTAATGTACTGAACTCATGTTGTGTCTAATGTCCTGACCTCATGATGTATCTAATGTACTGACCTCATGTTGTGTCTAATGTACTGACCTCATGTTGTGTCTAATGTCCTGACCTCATGTTGTATCTAATGTACTGACCTCATATTGTGTCTAATGTACTGACCTCATGTTGTGTCTAATGTCCTGACCTCATGTTGTGTCTAATGTACTGATCTCATGTTGTGTCTAATGTACTGACCTCATGTTGTGTCTTATGTACTGACCTCATGTTGTGTCTAATGTACTGACCTCATGTTGTGTCTAATGTCCTGACCTTATGTTGTGTCTAATGTCCTGACCTCATGTTGTGTCTAATGTACTGACCGCATGTTGTGTCTAATGTACTGATCTCATGCTGTGACTAATGTGAGGTGCTACGGCAGTGTGTTTTCATTGTTGATTGAAAACACATTTAACAATGAGTCTGTTGTACTGACTCCATGTTGTATCTGATGATGTGTGAAACACATTTAACAATGAGTCTGTTATACTGACTCCATGTTGTATCTGATGATGTGTGAAACACATTTAACAATGAGTCTGTTATACTGACTCCATGTTGTATCTGATGATGTGTGAAACACATTTAACAATGAGTCTGTTATACTGACTCCATGTTGTATCTGATGATGTGTGAAACACATTTAACAATGAGTCTGTTGTACTGACTCCATGTTGGATCTGATGATGTGTGAAACACATTTAACAATGAGTCTGTTGTACTGACTCCATGTTGGATCTGATGATGTGTGAAACACATTTAAGAATGAGTCTGTTGTACTGACTCCATGTTGGATCTGATGATGTGTGAAACACATTTAACAATGAGTCTGTTGTACTGACTCCATGTTGTATCTGATGATGTGTGAAACACATTTAACAATGACTCTGTTGTACTGACTCCATGTTGGATCTGATGATGTGTGAAACACATTTAACAATGAGTCTGTTGTACTGACTCCATGTTGTATCTGATGATGTGTGAAACACATTTAACAATGAGTCTGTTGTACTGACTCCATGTTGTATCTGATGATGTGTGAAACACATTTAACAATGAGTCTGTTGTACTGACTCCATGTTGTATCTGATGATGTGTGAAACACATTTAACAATGAGTCTGTTATACTGACTCCATGTTGTATCTGATGATGTGTGAAACACATTTAACAATGAGTCTGTTGTACTGACTCCATGTTGTATCTGATGATGTGTGAAACACATTTAACAATGAGTCTGTTGTACTGACTCCATGTTGTATCTGATGATGTGTGAAACACATTTAACAATGAGTCTGTTGTACTGACTCCATGTTGTATCTGATGATGTGTGAAACACATTTAACAATGAGTCTGTTATACTGACTCCATGTTGTATCTGATGATGTGTGAAACACATTTAACAATGAGTCTGTTATACTGACTCCATGTTGTATCTGATGATGTGTGAAACACATTTAACAATGAGTCTGTTGTACTGACTCCATGTTGTATCTGATGATGTGTGAAACACATTTAACAATGAGTCTGTTGTACTGACTCCATGTTGTATCTGATGATGTGTGAAACACATTTAACAATCAGTCTGTTGTACTGACTCCATGTTGTATCTGATGATGTGTGAAACATACAGTAACTACTGGGACACTAAAGCTACAATCTGGAAATAAGTAGGAAACATTTTCATATGAAAATACAAACCATGTAATGTGTGTTTGTCTGTAACAGTATAGCTTCCGTCCCTCTCCACGCCCCTGCTTGGGCTTGAACTAGGGACCCCTGCACAAATCAACAACTGCCTCCCACAAAGCATCATTACCCATCACTCCACAAAAGCCAGAGCAAGGGGAACAACTACTTTAAGGTCTCAGAGCGAGTGACGTCACCAATTGAAACGCTATTAGCGCTAACCCCGCTAACTAGCTAGCCATTTCACATCGGTTACATGTCCATGTGTCCAACCATCTCCAGGTCTCGTCTTCATCTATGTCAGTCAGGCCAATCCAGGCTCTCTTGTTGAGGTTGAAGAGAAATGTCTGTTGTTGAGAAAGATGTAGTTAACTACAAATGGTCTGTATGTGTAAAATAAAATACACTACCGACCAAGGAATGTTAGATCAGAACCCAATCCAGCTCTCTGTCTCTGACACCTGTTCCTGTTCTCTGTTAACCTTTTCTCAATAGGGGGGCGCTGTTTTCACTTTGTAAAAAATCGTGCCCAAATTAAACTGCCTCGTACTCTATTCTAGATCGTACAATATGCATATTATTATTACTATTGGATAGAAAACACTCTCAAGTTTCTAAAACCGTTTGAATTATATCTGTGAGTAAAACAGAACTCATTTTGCAGCAAACTTCCTGACAGGAAGTGAAAAATCTGAAATCGAGGCTCTGTTCCAGGGTCTTCCTATTAATTTGCTTGAAATCTATGGATATACATGCACTTCATACGCCTTCCACTAGATGTCAACAGGCAGTGGGAGGTGGAATGGGGTGTCTAGCTTGATCTGAGGCCGAACAAGAGCTTTTGGAATGACGTTTCTGGAAATTTCATTGTCTTCGAAGGCGCGAGAAGGAACCCCAGATTGCCTTCTGAAAAGCTTTCGGTATACACGGTAGATATCTCCGGCTCCGATTTTATTTGATAGATGTGATAAAAACATCATAAAGTAGTTTTTTTCAACCGAGTTGTATCAGTTTATTGATCGTTAATTGCGATTTTTGGAATTTTCTTTTCTTTGTGTGAGTTGAAGTTGGGCACGTTTGCGCCACATGGCTAGCTATGGTTGCTAATTCGACAGGCGAAGAGGACATTCTAAAACCAAACAACGATTATTCTGGACCAAGGACTCCTTGTACAAGATTCTGATGGAAGCTCAGCAAAAGTAGGAACCATTTATGATGTTATTTCGTATTTCTGTGGAAAATGTTTAGCTCTATTTTCCGCCCTTATTGCGGGCGCTGTCTCGCTATAACGTAAGCTGTTTGTTATGGTAAAGTTATTTTTAAAAATCTAACACGGCGATTGCATTAAGAACTAGTGTATCTTTCATTTGCTGTCCAACATGTATTTTTTAGTAAAGTTTATGATGAGTTATTTGGTCAGATTAGGTGAGTGTCAGAAATATATCCGGAGATTCTGGGAAAAAGTTGCTACATTTTCACAATGTATAACCACGGTTTTCAGCTCAAAATATGCACATTTTCGAACAAAACATAAGTGTATTGTATAACCTGATGTTATAGGACTGTCATCTGATGAAGTTGGTCAAGGTTAGTGAATAATTTTATATCTTTTGCTGTTTTTTTGCGATCGCTACCTTTGCGGTGAATGAATGCGGTTGTGTTTTTGGCTATTGTGGTAAGCTAATATAATGCTATATTGTGTTTTCGCTGTAAAACACTTAATATATCCTGTTTGGGCTGCAGTGGCAGTACTGAGTAGATGGATAAAATGTGCCCATTTCAAACGGCCTCGTACTCAATTCTTGCTCGTACAATATGCATATTATTATTACTATTGGATAGAAAACACTCTCTAGTTTCTAAAACCGTTTGAATTTTGTCTGTGAGTGAAACAGAACTCATTTGGCAGCACACTTTCTGACCAGGAAGTGGAAAGTCTGAAATCGATGCTCTGTTCAACGGCCTGCCTATAAATGGGCATGATACGTATCGGTATACAGGCACGTCATACACCTTCCCCTAGATGTCAAGAGGAAGTGAGAGAAGAAATGAGGTGAATATCTTGGTCTGAAGTGGAATAAATCCTCTTGGCACCACGAGTCCCCCATTTTCTGTTTTCTCGAAAGCGCGAAGTTGGACCTGGAATTGACTACTGAAAAGCTGTCGTTATGGGCGAATACTATCTCCGGCTTTGATTTTATTTGATACATGTCACAATATCATCGTAAAGTATGTTTTTTCAATATAGTTTTATTAGATTATTGAAATTTATTCGGGACGTTAGGCGTGTTGCGTTGTCTGCTTTTGTTCAGGATGGATAGCTTCGCGCCACTTGGCTAGTGTGCTTGCTAATTCAAGAGGGACAAAGGACGTTCTAATACCAAACAATGACTGTTCTGGACAAAGGACCCCTTGTACAACATTCTGATGGAAGATCACCAAAAGTAGGGCCCATTTTGGGATGCTATTTCATATATCTGTCGAACTGTGCTATCGTTACCGTTTCCCTTGAATCAATGTTGTTGTGTGTTAGCTATTGTAGTAAGCTAATATAACGCTATATTGTGTTTTCGCTGTAAAACACTTAAAAAATCTGAAATATTGGCTGTATTCACAAGATCTTTGTCTTTCATTTACTATACACCATGTATTTTACAGAAATGTTTTACGATGAGTATTTAGGTATTTGACATTGGTGTCTGTAATTACTCTGGTTGCTTCGGTGCTATTTCTGACGGTAGCTGTGATGGTAGCAGCAATGTAAAACTGATTTATAACTCAAATATGCACATTTTTCGAACAAAACATAGATTTATTGTGTAACATGTTATAGGACTGTCATCTGATGAAGTTGTTTCTTGGTTAGTTTGGTTGGATCTTGGTTAGTTAGGTTGGCTTTGTGCATGCTACCTGTGCTGTGAAAAATGTCTGTCCTTTTTTGTATTTGGTGGTGACCTAACATAAATATACGTGGTGTTTTCGCTGTAAAACATTTTAAAAATCTGACATGTTGGCTGGATTCACAAGATGTTTATCTTTCAAATGCTGTATTGGACTTGTTAATGTGTGAAAGTTAAATATTTCTAAAAAATATATTTTGAATTTCGCGCCCTGCACTTGAGCTGGATGTTGTCATAAGTGTACCGGTGTCGGGCTTGCAGCCTGAAGAAGTTAAAAAATCTGAAATTTTGGCTGGATTCACAAGATGTTTATCTTTCATTTGCTGTACACCATGTATTTTTCATAAATGTTTTATGATGAGTATTTAGGTATTTCACGTTGCTCTCTGTAATTATTCTTGCTGCTTCGGTGCCATTGGTGATTGTAGCTGCAATGTAAAACTATGATTTTATACCTCATATGCACATTTTCGAACAAAACATAGATTTATTGTATAACATGTTATAAGACTGTCATCTGATGAAGTTGTTTCTTGGTTAGTGACTAATTATATCTCTATTTGGTCGGTTTTGTGATAGCTACCTATGCGGTAAAAAAATTGTGAAAATATGAGTCTTTTGCTATTGTGGTTAGCTAATAGAAATACATATTGTGTTTTCGCTGTAAAACATTTTAAAAATCGGAAATGATGGCTGGATTCACAAGATGTGTATCTTTCATTTGGTGTCTTGGACTTGTGATTTCATGATATTTATATGCTAGTATTTACTTGTGGCGCTATGCTAGGCTATGCTAGTCAGCTTTTATTGATGAGGATGCTCCCGGATCCGGGATGAGTACCAAGTAGAAGTTAATGATCACCAGAGGCCTCATTTATCAACCGCGTGTAGACAAATCTGTGAGTAAACCATGCGTGGGATCATTTCCAAGCAAAGTCTGAGATTTATATTATTGTTTGCTTGAATTTACACACAGACATGACCATTTGCAGGAATAGTGAGTTCCAAGTGGTGGAATAAGGGAACTGCTTTTCAAGAATGGGGAAAATATATGTTGAAAATGTGTGAAATTGTAAGTAATATATATATTTTTTAATCGATTTAATTGTATTTACATTGTGAATTAATGCAACAGATCTTGACAGGCTATATATAATGTGATCACATCAGGGCATTTGTTGTGATAATAATCAATATGATAATCAATACAATGTATAGTAATTTGTTAAATTAGAGAAAACATTGTAGAAATACTATAAAAGACTGCCATAATGGAAATCAAATTAGAGATGCCTGATCCTGCTCTGTTAGAAGGTTTGGTACACGCTGCATTTCGCGGAGACCGATGGGATTTACAGAAAGTACCGCTTGGAGCATCTGATATAATTTCCCAAAACCAATCGTAAAGGATCTTTTTGAGGATTGAAGACCTACCTAAGAAAGGCAAAAACATGCCATTCTGGTGCACATGAAGTGCCAATCTGCTTTGAGTTTTTAGTAACAGGCACTTTACAGCGGGAGCTTGCCGATTGTCACCTTACATCCTTCAACGAGTCAATGTTTTGGATGCAGTCCATCAGCAAAACAAACTGTAAAATACCACTTCCATACACAATCACACAACAGATTTAAATCAAAAGGGGTTTCTTTCCCATCAATGGATTCCCAAATACAAACTGATCAATAGACGGCACCCACGTCCAAATGCCAAAACCAGTTCAACTATGTGAATAGAAAAGGCTTCAAATCTTAATGTGCAGGTGATAGGTTATATGACAACAAAACAACACTGTGTGGTTTCAAAGTGGCCCGTTGGAACCATGACTCGTTCATTCTGTAGAACAGCAATGTTGGCATCTACACCTACAGGAAGGAGCTGTTGAGGATGGATGCCTTATTGGTGAGTGTTGACTACTCATTTCAAGTAAATGTGCATTTGCTTAAGCAACTTCAATTGTCCTAATGGTCCTCTCTTTGTAGTTATGTTACATTTTTACAGGTCAAACTACAACTGAGTGAGACAAATAAAACCTGTTGGTTGTAATTCAATCTCTGACACTAGCACCTGTATTGCAAGATTATTTTGGTTGCGGTTTGTAGGCTATTTCATGGTACGGCGTTGTATATTCCCACGGGCTTTACAGGGATGATTTTGACCACATCTAGTTAATTAGGAGCATTAAATGGATGATTTTGACAATATCTATTTAATTAGGGGCGTTTCAAAATCCAAACAGCCAAAGTCCTGTATGAACACTGAGTCTCTCTTCACTCAGGTTCTTGCAACTGGTCTGTAGCTGGTCTCTCTCTTCAGTCAGGTTGTTATTACTGGTCTGTAGCTGGTTTGTAGCTGGTTTGTCTCTTTAGTCAGGTTGTTATAACTGGTCTGGAGGTGGTCTCTCTCTTCAGTCAGGTTCTTGCAACTGGTCTGGAGCTGGTCTCTCTCTTCAGTCAGTTGTTATAACTGGTCTGTAGCTGGTCTCTCTGCAGTCAGGTTGTCTTAGCTGGTCTGTTCCTTAGTAAGGGTGTTGTAAATGTCATGTAGATGTATCGTGGTGCTGATCTCACCGTTCCCCCAGGGTCTCTGCTCTGATGTAGATATCCACAATCATCTCTTCCATCTCACCTCTGTCAAACCTTCTTGGTATAGATGGACTCAGACATTTTCAACAATGTTTATTGACTAAAGCTACAGTGTCTTAAAGCAGGGTTTCACAAACTTGGTGAACGTTTTGTTTTTTGCCCTACACTACACAGCTGATTCAAATAACAAATTCATCATCAAGCTTTGATGATTAGAATCACTTGTGTAGTGCTAGGGTAAAAAACTAAACGTTCACCGAGAGGAGAACCCCAGTACAGAGTGTCTGACTCTGAAGCTGACTGCTTTTGACCCTGTTGTAGGTGGGGATTTGTGGAACAGAAACATGTCCTGGCTGGTTATACAGTAACATGTCCTGGCTGGTTATACAGTAACATGTCCTGGCTGGTTACACTGTAACATGTCCTGGCTGGTAATACAGTAACATGTCCTGGCTGGTTATACAGTAACATGTCCTGGCTGGTTATACAGTAACATGTCCTGGATGGTTATACAGTAACATGTCCTGGCTGGTTATACAGTAACATGTCCTGGCTGGTTATACAGTAACATGTCCTGGCTGGTTATACAGTAACATGTCCTGGCTGGTTATACAGTTACATGTCCTGGCTGGTTATACAGTAACATGTCCTGGCTGGTTATACAGTAACATGTCCTGGCTGGTTATACAGTAACATGTCCTGGCTGGTTATACAGTAACATGTCCTGGCTGGTTATACAGTAACATGTCCTGGCTGGTTATACAGTAACATGTCCTGGCTGGTAATACAGTAACATGTCCTGGCTGGTTATACAGTAACATGTCCTGGCTGGTTATACAGTAGCATGTCCTGGCTGGTAATACAGTAACATGTCCTGGCTGGTTATACAGTAACATGTCCTGGCTGGTTATACAGTAACATGTCCTGGATGGTTATACAGTAACATGTCCTGGCTGGTTATACAGTAACATGTCCTGGCTGGTTATACAGTAACATGTCCTGGCTGGTTGTACAGTAACATGTCCTGGCTGGTTATACAGTAACATGTCCTGGCTGGTATACAGTAACATGTCCTGGCTGGTTATACAGTAACATGTCCTGGCTGGTTATACAGTAACATGTCCTGGCTGGTTATACAGTAACATGTCCTGGCTGGTTATACAGTAACATGTCCTGGCTGGTTATACAGTAACATGTCCTGGCTGGTTATACAGTGGTTATACAGTAACATGTCCTGGCTGGTTATACAGTAACATGTCCTGGCTGGTTATACAGTAACATGTCCTGGCTGGTTATACAGTAACATGTCCTGGCTGGTTATACAGTAACATGTCCTGGCTGGTTATACAGTAACATGTCCTGGCTGGTTACACTGTAACATGTCCTGGCTGGTTATACAGTAACATGTCCTGGCTGGTTATACAGTAACATGTCCTGGCTGGTTATACAGTAACATGTCCTGGATGGTTATACAGTAACATGTCCTGGCTGGTTATACAGTAACATGTCCTGGCTGGTTATACAGTAACATGTCCTGGCTGGTTATACAGTAACATGTCCTGGCTGGTTATACAGTTACATGTCCTGGCTGGTTATACAGTAACATGTCCTGGCTGGTTATACAGTAACATGTCCTGGCTGGTTATACAGTAACATGTCCTGGCTGGTTATACAGTAACATGTCCTGGCTGGTTATACAGTAACATGTCCTGGCTGGTTATACAGTAACATGTCCTGGCTGGTAATACAGTAACATGTCCTGGCTGGTTATACAGTAACATGTCCTGGCTGGTTATACAGTAGCATGTCCTGGCTGGTAATACAGTAACATGTCCTGGCTGGTTATACAGTAACATGTCCTGGCTGGTTATACAGTAACATGTCCTGGATGGTTATACAGTAACATGTCCTGGCTGGTTATACAGTAACATGTCCTGGCTGGTTATACAGTAACATGTCCTGGCTGGTTATACAGTAACATGTCCTGGCTGGTTGTACAGTAACATGTCCTGGCTGGTTATACAGTAACATGTCCTGGCTGGTATACAGTAACATGTCCTGGCTGGTTATACAGTAACATGTCCTGGCTGGTTATACAGTAACATGTCCTGGCTGGTTATACAGTAACATGTCCTGGCTGGTTATACAGTAACATGTCCTGGCTGGTTATACAGTAACATGTCCTGGCTGGTTATACAGTAACATGTCCTGGCTGGTTATACAGTGGTTATACAGTAACATGTCCTGGCTGGTTATAGTTGGGACACCTTCTTCTTTTCACCTTGTTATCTGATTCCAAAATAACTTCCTGGTCTTCTGGGGGAAGTTCCACCCACATACTGTGAAGCAACACGAACATAGAAACAGACACATGCATACACACACTAGATACCATAGGCACTATACACACACGTACACATGGATTTTGTGTTAGGGTCCTGAGTGCACATTTAATGTGTTGTGAAATCTGTTGTGAATGTATTGTAATGTTGTTAAAATTGTTTGTTTTTTATTTTTGATGGAACCCAGGAAGAGTAGCTGCTGTCTTGGCAGGAACTAATGGGGATCCATAATGAACCCCAGGAAGAGTAGCTGCTGTCTTGACAGGAACTAATGGGGATCCATAATGAACCCCAGGAAGAGTAGCTGCTGTCTTGGCAGGAACTAATGGGGATCCATAATGAACCCCAGGAAGAGTAGCTGCTGTCTTGGCAGGAACTAATGGGGATCCATAATGAACCCCAGGAAGAGTAGCTGCTGTCTTGGCAGGAACTAATGGGGATCCATAATGAACCCCAGGAAGAGTAGCTGCTGTCTTGGCAGGAACTAATGGGGATCCATAATGAACCCCAGGAAGAGTAGCTGCTGTCTTGGCAGGAACTAATGGGGATCCATAATGAACCCCAGGAAGAGTAGCTGCTGTCTTGGCAGGAACTAATGGGGATCCATAATGAACCCCAGGAAGAGTAGCTGCTGTCTTGGCAGGAACTAATGGGGATCCATAATGAACCCCAGGAAGAGTAGCTGCTGTCTTGGCAGGAACTAATGGGGATCCATAATAAATACAAATACATACAGCAGACACACCCTCTTATATGATCTCTTACTTCTCTATATCACTGATTAACATATTGGATGTAAACATGTTAATAATGTCTCTGGATGCTTTAAAAAATAATTAATAACCAAACCTGGGTTTAAAAACTATCTAATATCTGTAAAATACTTTGAGTGTTTGGGGCTATTCTATTGGTTCCATTAAGCTAGACATCTCAACCAAGCACAGCTAAATGATTTGGGTTGTATTCATTAGGCACCAAACAGAAGAAAGCAAACCGAAACAGAGAGTGACTAACTGTACCTGTCCAATAAGAATAACATGTTTTCATTTTCCAAACATTTTACTATGGTGTCTCCTAATGAATACGTGACCCAGGTCTGATAATAACCACCAACCACTGACAGACATACTGTCACGTTCTGACCATATTTCTTGTGTGTTTTGCTTGTTTTAGTGTTGGTCAGGACGTGAGCTGGGTGGGCATTCTATGTTGTGTATCTAGTTTGTCTGTTTCTATGTTTGGCCTAATATTGTTCTCAATCAGAGGCAGGTGTTTTGTGTTGTCTCTGATTGGGAATCATATATATGTGGCTTGTTTTGTGTTGGGGTTTGTGGGTGGTTGTTTCCTGTCTTTGTGTTTCTCTGCACCAGCTAGGACTGTATCGTGTTCACTGTTTGTCGTTTTATTAAACATGTTGAGCACTGGCTACGCTGTGTGTTGGTCCGATCCCTGTTACACCCTCTCTTCTCGTGAAGAGAGGGAAGGCTGATGTTGCACATACAGACAGACAGACAGGAAGCTGTTATTAAAGGAAGTCAGTGGTATGGCTAAATATGAGTTGGCACAGCAACACATGCTGAAATCAACTGAAATTACAATACAATAGGTGTTCCAGCAATAACTTCCCTAAACTCTCTATGTCCCAAATGGAACCCTATTTCCTACATAGTGATGGACCCTGGTCAAAAGTAGTGCACTATACAGGGAATATGGTGCCATTTGAGATGTACCCTTAATGTCATTATTCACATTCTATGTAGGTCTTATGTATTGTATCTGTCCTGAAAACACAGGCCACTTTTCATCCATGGATATAAGGTCACCACAAGTACAACATGACATCTAGAAAGAAAAAGGCTTCATTTTAAACATCAATAACATCATTTTATTAAATCATAAAACATTTATAATCTGTTCAATTTCTGAATTGGTTAAAATTAGGTGAAGGTTGGGGTCAAGGTAAGGGTCAGTTTTAGGTTTTGTCTATAATCTGTATGTCAATGTGATGCTGGTCAGAAAAGTCCCTCATGTTGGGTATAATACCTACTTTTATAAGTGTTTGTCTCCCCCTACTGGATGTTTTCTACAAGCTCAGTTTCTTCCTTCTATTACTGTGACCTTGACCCATAGAGATAGATAGAGGACTCATCTTTATATTTGACAATGTGGGTAGCGCCATTGAGGCTACAACCCATAGGAAAACCCACCCAGTTAACAACTTTGACTACTTTAAAAATGGTGGAAGCATGGTGGAAGCCCAGGTTTTTTTCTCGGTGGAGAGGAAGTAGGAATTGGAATCAAAGTATTAAGTATCTGATCTGTTGAAGAGCAAAGGTGAACACATTGAGAAACTTAGCAACAAACCTTTGCCTGAAGATGGCCTCTCTCTTCAGTCAGTCAGGTTGTTGTAACTGGTCTGTAACAGAGGAGGAACTTCGCTGCTGTACACAGATAACATCTGAATTTGGACCTTGTTGTGAAAGTCTGATAGAGTGTAATGATTAGACAAGAATACACTCACAGACTAGTCTCAGGGAGATGTTGAGAGTGACTTGTAGAACACACAGAATCCCAGAGCTCACAGCAACCATCCTATAGAGTGTTCTCCCTGAATCCTCAGGTCCTGAGAAGATACACACTGATGGGAGAACACACACACATATACACACACACACACACACACACACACACACACACACACACACACACACACACACACACACACACACACACACACACACACACACACACACACACACACACACACACACACACACACACACACGTATAAGAGGGTGGGGGTGTGACATAATCAGTCACAATAGGACTGTTTCTCACAGCTGTTTTATGATATAAAGTCTAAAGTCTAACAATTAATTCTTAAAGATGATAACTTATAAATGCCTCACGAACTTAGTTAAACAGTTGTAACACATCAGAACCCAAAATATACGTTTTTTATTCCATTATTTGTCAGCAATGATATTGTAAACAAACTGTATGTATTTCCTTAAAACATGGTTAAAACTATAATGTTGATGTGATGGATGATCAGTCGTGTGTCTGTTTGTCTCTGGAGACGGACTGACTGTTTGTTTTCAAAGGTCAACTGATTCACAAAGAACACCCTGTCTCAGTCTCAGAACCAACAGCAGAGTGACACATGCAGGAGACAAACTCGGTTTATAGAGGCCCGTCTGAAAGAGACAATGTACAGTGAAGGGCTGAAAGGGTGCTTCGAGGGGTTGTGGGTTACATGGTCTGTTACACATTACAGTATTAGGTCTTGTGTGGCTCAACATCTGCAGGGCTGTGGGTTCGACTCCCGCAGGGATGAAATGCACTTAAAAGTCTATGCATTCACTGTCAGGTAAAACGCTTTGAATAAAAGTGTCTCCTCTGAAAATGAAATGGTGAAACACTAAACATGAGGGTTGTACACGCCCTCAAAAATGCAGATTCTGGCGTGGGACTGATAGGGTTAAAGGTCTATGCATTCACTGTCCTGGATGTCACTCCTTGGCTTACAGTACATGTGGGGCTTTCTGCTGAAGCATCCCATTCAGTATGTTTTGTAGCAGCATGTCGTAATGGATGTCGACGAATCCGTAAGAATCCGTAAACATTAGTCTAAAACGTTTTGCAACGGAAATAGTTTACTCCAAACGGAAAAAGATTTTGCAAATAAAACAAGATTTTCTATTGGACTAATTTATCTGGGTCCCTCCCCGTTTGGTTCTGTTTCGTACTGTTTGGCTCTGTTTGGTTCCTAGTGAACACACCCTGTTGTCTCCTCCTGTAGTTTATTGGCTGTAGTGTCTGGGGCCAGAGTCTGGGACTTGGTGATGACGAGAGCTCCCTGATGAAACAACACTGACGCTGGACACCGGCTGTGCTGGCATTGGTCGCCTCCAGCAGACGGCCAGGAAATGACTCTTTTCCTTGGATACGGTTGCCACAGCAGCATCAGCAGGAAATACTCGAGACAGAGAGTCAGGGGGAGAGGGGAGGGGCCGCAGGTAGCATGTTGCTTGTGACGGAGGCAGCTAGCTGATGGTATACACGTTGGATGGGACGGTGATGCACTCATCTTTGCTTGTCAGATGTTTTTGAGGGTATTCCACACATGCCTCTACAGCAGTAGGATGCATGAAGGGGAGAGTGTATGTGTGTGTGTGTGTTTGTGTGAGTGTGACTGTACAATATTGTGTATGTGCGCAGCAGTGGAGGCTGGAAGGCTGCTGAGGGGAGGCCGGATGATAATAATGGCTGGAATAGAGTCAATGGAATGGTATCAAACACATCAACGACGTGGTTTCTATATGGTTGATATGAATACCATTCCAAACATTATTATGAGCCGCCCTCCCCTCAGCAGCCTCCACTGGACCGCAGTCTACATGTGCCCCCACTTCTGTCAATAATAAAACAGGTGCCCCCACTCACCTCACTTTAGACATAGAGCTAGATTGTATGCAATGGTATGAATGGTTCCACTCTTGAATTGTGCCTGTTCAGCTTTCCAACGATAGAACAGAAATCTAAATACTTTGGGCTGTGAGACTATGTGAGGAATTCTAGCCCTTCACTGAAGCATGTTCAACAGGTATAAGTGTCTGATTGTGCCCTAGTTCATGGCAAGAGGGGGAAAGTGGATAAGATGAACTCAGCTAAATGTTTCTCTAGCCTTGAGGTCTCCTGGTCCTGGTTTGCTTTCTTTCTTTCTTTCTTTCTTTTCTTTTCTTTCTTTCTTTCTCAGGAAACGGATCTGCATTCCAACCCACACAGGAAGCGGACAGGTCAGGAAAACTTAGCAAGACACTAGAGAGGGACAGACGGAGTTTCCAATAGCTCAGATGGATAAACCAGGGTCTGTAGTGTTACAACACCAGGGTTAAAATATTAAAACACCAAGGTCTGTAGTGTTAAAACACCAGGGTCTGTAGTGTTACAACACCAGGGTCTGTAGTGTTACAACACCAGGGTCTGTAGTGTTACAACACCAGGGTCTGTAGTGTTACAACACCAGGGTCTGTAGTGTTACAACACCAGGGTCTATAGTGTTAAAACACAGAGGTTGTAGTGTTACAACACCAGGGTCTGTTAGTGTTACAACACCAGGGTCTGTAGTGTTACAACACCAGGGTCTGTAGTGTTACAACACCAGGGTCTGTAGTGTTACAACACCAGGGTCTGTAGTGTTACAACACCAGGGTCTGTTATTGTTACAACACCGGGGTCTGTAGTGTTACAACACCAGGGTTGTAGTGTTACAACACCGGGGTCAGTTAGTGTTACAACACCAGGGTCTGTTAGTGTTACAACACCAGGGTCTGTTAATGTTACAACACCAGGGTCTGTAGTGTTACAACACCAGGGTCTGTAGTGTTACAACACCAGGGTCTGTAGTGTTACAACACCATGGTCTGTTAGTGTTACAACACCATGGTCTGTTAGTGTTACAACACCGAGGCGTGTAGTGTTACAACACCAGGGTCTGTTAGTGTTACAACACCAGGGTCTGTTAGTGTTACAACACCAGGGTCTGTTAGTGTTACAACAGCAGGATCTGTTAGTGTTACAACACCGGGGTCTGTTAGTGTTACAACACCGGGGTCTGCAGTGTTAAAACACCAGGGTCTGTAGTGTTACAACACCGGGGTCTGTTAGTATTACAACACCAGGGTCTGCAGTGTTACAACACCATGGTCTGTAGTGTTACAACACCGGGGTCTGTAGTGTTACAACACCGGGGTCTGTTAGTGTTACAACACCGGGGTCTGCAGTGTTACAACACCGGGGTCTGTAGTGCTACAACACCTGGATCTGTTAGTGTTACAACACCGGGGTCTGTTAATTAATGTTACAACACCAGGGTCTGTTAGTGTTACAACACCGGGGTCTGTTAGTGTTACAACACCGGGGTCTGTTAGTGTTACAACACCGGGGTCTGTTAATTAATGTTACAACACCAGGGTCTGTTAATGTTACAACACCAGGGTCTGTTAATGTTACAACACCGGGGTCTGTTAGTGTTACAACACCGGGGTCTGTTAGTGTTACAACACCAGGGTCTGTAGTGTTACAACACCAGGGTCTGTTAGTGTTACAACACCAGGGTCTGTTAGTGTTACAACACCAGGGTTTGTTAGTGTTACAACACCAGGGTCTGTTAGTGTTACAACACCGGGGTCTGTTAGTGTTACAACACCGGGGTCTGTTAGTGTTACAACACCAAGGTCTGTTAGTGTTACAACACCAGGGTCTGTTAGTGTTACAACACCAGGGTCTGTAGTGTTACAACACCGGGGTGTGTAGTGTTACAACACCAGGGTCTGTTAGTGTTACAACTCCAGGGTCTGTTAGTGTTACAACACTGGGGTGTGTAGTGTTACAACACCAGGGTCTGTTAGTGTTACAACACCAGGGTCTGTAGTGTTACAACACCGGGGTGTGTAGTGTTACAACACCAGGGTCTGTTACTGTTACAACACCAGGGTCTGTTCGTGTTACAACACCAGGGTCTGTTATTGTTACAACACCGGGGTCTGTTAATTAATGTTACAACACCAGGGTCTGTTAGTGTTACAACACCCGGGTCTGTTAGTGTTACAACACCAGGGTCTGTTAATGTTACAACACCAGGGTCTGTTAATTAATGTTACAACACCAGGGTCTGTTAGTGTTACAACACCATGGTCTGTTAATGTTACAACACCAGGGTCTGTTAATGTTACAACACCAGGGTCTGTTAATTAATGTTACACCACCAGGGTCTGTTAGTGTTACAACACCATGGTCTGTTAATGTTACAACACCAGGGTCTGTTAATGTTACAACACCAGGGTCTGTTAGTGTTACAACACCAGGGTCTGTTATTGTTACAACACCGGGGTCTGTAGTGTTACAACACCAGGGTTGTAGTGTTACAACACCGGGGTCAGTTAGTGTTACAACACCAGGGTCTGTTAGTGTTACAACACCAGGGTCTGTTAATGTTACAACACCAGGGTCTGTAGTGTTACAACACCAGGGTCTGTTAGTGTTACAACACCAGGGTCTGTTAGTGTTACAACACCAGGGTCTGTTAATGTTACAACACCAGGGTCTGTTAATTAATGTTACAACACCAGGGTCTGTTAGTGTTACAACACCATGGTCTGTTAATGTTACAACACCAGGGTCTGTTAATGTTACAACACCAGGGTCTGTTAATTAATGTTACACCACCAGGGTCTGTTAGTGTTACAACACCATGGTCTGTTAATGTTACAACACCAGGGTCTGTTAATGTTACAACACCAGGGTCTGTTAGTGTTACAACACCAGGGTCTGTTATTGTTACAACACCGGGGTCTGTAGTGTTACAACACCAGGGTTGTAGTGTTACAACACCGGGGTCAGTTAGTGTTACAACACCGGGGTCTGTAGTGTTACAACACCAGGGTCTGTTAATGTTACAACACCAGGGTCTTTAGTGTTACAACACCAGGGTCTGTAGTGTTACAACACCAGGGTCTGTAGTGTTACAACACCATGGTCTGTTAGTGTTACAACACCATGGTCTGTTAGTGTTACAACACCGAGGCGTGTAGTGTTACAACACCAGGGTCTGTTAGTGTTACAACACCAGGGTCTGTTAGTGTTACAACACCAGGGTCTGTTAGTGTTACAACAGCAGGATCTGTTAGTGTTACAACACCGGGGTCTGTTAGTGTTACAACACCGGGGTCTGCAGTGTTAAAACACCAGGGTCTGTAGTGTTACAACACCGGGGTCTGTTAGTATTACAACACCAGGGTCTGCAGTGTTACAACACCATGGTCTGTAGTGTTACAACACCGGGGTCTGTAGTGTTACAACACCGGGGTCTGTTAGTGTTACAACACCGGGGTCTGCAGTGTTACAACACCATGGTCTGTAGTGTTACAACACCAGGATCTGTTAGTGTTACAACACCGGGGTCTGTTAATTAATGTTACAACACCAGGGTCTGTTAGTGTTACAACACCGGGGTCTGTTAGTGTTACAACACCGGGGTCTGTTAATTAATGTTACAACACCAGGGTCTGTTAATGTTACAACACCAGGGTCTGTTAATGTTACAACACCGGGGTCTGTTAGTGTTACAACACCGGGGTCTGTTAGTGTTACAACACCAGGGTCTGTAGTGTTACAACACCAGGGTCTGTTAGTGTTACAACACCAGGGTCTGTTAGTGTTACAACACCAGGGTCTGTTAGTGTTACAACACCAGGGTCTGTTAGTGTTACAACACCGGGGTCTGTTAGTGTTACAACACCGGGGTCTGTTAGTGTTACAACACCAAGGTCTGTTAGTGTTACAACACCAGGGTCTGTTAGTGTTACAACACCAGGGTCTGTAGTGTTACAACACCGGGGTGTGTAGTGTTACAACACCAGGGTCTGTTAGTGTTACAACTCCAGGGTCTGTTAGTGTTACAACACTGGGGTGTGTAGTGTTACAACACCAGGGTCTGTTAGTGTTACAACACCAGGGTCTGTAGTGTTACAACACCGGGGTGTGTAGTGTTACAACACCAGGGTCTGTTACTGTTACAACACCAGGGTCTGTTAGTGTTACAACACCAGGGTCTGTAGTGTTACAACACCAGGGTCTGTTAATGTTACAACACCGGGGTCTGTTAATTAATGTTACAACACCAGGGTCTGTTAGTGTTACAACACCCGGGTCTGTTAGTGTTACAACACCAGGGTCTGTTAATGTTACAACACCAGGGTCTGTTAATTAATGTTACAACACCAGGGTCTGTTAGTGTTACAACACCATGGTCTGTTAATGTTACAACACCAGGGTCTGTTAATGTTACAACACCAGGGTCTGTTAATTAATGTTACACCACCAGGGTCTGTTAGTGTTACAACACCATGGTCTGTTAATGTTACAACACCAGGGTCTGTTAATGTTACAACACCAGGGTCTGTTAGTGTTACAACACCAGGGTCTGTTAATGTTACAACACCAGGGTCTGTTAGTGTTACAACACCGGGGTCTGTTAGTGTTACAACACCAGGGTCTGTAGTGTTACAACACCGGGGTCTGTTAGTGTTACAACACCAGGGTCTGTTAGTGTTACAACACCAGGGTTTGTTAGTGTTACAACACCAGGGTCTGTTAGTGTTACAACACCAGGGTCTGTTAGTGTTACAACACGAGGGTCTATAGTGTACAACACCAGGGTCTGTTAGTGTTACAACACCGGGGTGTGTAGTGTTACAACACCAGGGTCTGTTAGTGTTACAACACCGGGGTCTGTTAGTGTTACAACACCAGGGTCTGTTAGTGTTACAACACCGGGGTATGTAGTGTTACAACACCAGGGTCTGTAGTGTTTCAACACCAGGGTCTATAGTGTTACAACACCGGGGTGTGTAGTGTTACAACACCAGGGTCTGTTAGTGTTACAACACCAGGGTGTGTAGTGTTACAACACCAGGGTCTATAGTGTTTCAACACCAGGGTCTGTTAGTGTTACAACACCAGGGTCTATAGTGTTTCAACACCAGGGTGTGTAGTGTTACAACACCGGGGTATGTAGTGTTACAACACCAGGGTCTGTAGTGTTACAACACCGGGGTGTGTAGTGTTACGCGTTATAATTGGTCATATAATATAATAAAATAGATACATCAATGTCTGTCTGTTTGGGAGAAAAAAGTATTTGCAACAGTGGACCAGGAGTTCAACTTGCTGACCACCTGACCAGAAGAACTCTGTGCTGTCATCATAATAATGGGGGCCTGGAGTTTTTGCTGGTCAGGATGGATCGAGGGAGAGACAGTAAGAGAGAGAGAGAAAGAGAGAGAAGAGGAATAAAGGACAACCGGTGACAGGGGTTCTGCTGAGAGTAACAGTGATTTTTCCTCTGACAAAAGAGTCACCGTAGTGGTACAGGGTGCAGCGTTACCATGACACAGACTGGCTGTAGAGGGCGACAGAGAGAGGACCTGTTTCTTCATTAAATCACCTCTTTGCAGAGAGATCATTACTTTAAATTGTCAGCAGGTGGCGCCAAAACTCTTTCATTCCCTCAAGGCCCATCAAGGAAAATGTGTCTCTTCCTGCTTCACCTTCAGTGCAGAAGAGAAAGTAGGATATGAGTAAGACCTGGATTGAAATACATAGAAGTATTAGAATAGTATTAGAATACATGCCAATAGTAGACTACCAATACTAAACTACATGCTAAATGCATTGCAGAAAAGTTATTGTGAAAAAGGGGGATCAAATTAAGATCCTACACCTGTGTACAGCACTATCCCCAACACACCCACCACCCCATCCCTCTACTTGGCCCTATCAGATCCTACACCTGTGTACAGCACTATCCCCAACACACCCACCGCCCCATCCCACTACTTGACCCTAACAGATCCTACACCTGTATACAGCACTATCCCAACACACCCACCACACCATCCCTCTACTTTGGCCCTATCATATGCTACATCAGGCCGTCGGCCTGGGAGGATGGAACACCTTCTCTCAAAACCCCCTGTAGATCTTCTGCACTAAAATCTCTCACACTGCTGCCGCTACCACACAGTATCTTCTGGGATTTCCGCTCCATCAGCGCTGTACAATTAATGACCATGACAATAAATGCAAGAAATCTAAAACATATGTTCTCTGGATCTCTGTCTTCAGTCCTACTCAGTGGGGGTTCCCAGTCGAATCACTCACCCTTAGGCTATCATCTACTTTCCTCACTGCCTCAGCATAGGAAACCTTCTGCAAACCCCCAAAATAGCTGACATAACCTAACCTGACAGGTAAGAACTCTCTATTCAAGCTCAACAAGACATTCTGGGTATTCTCAGTCTCAGTCACCGGGTCTACTTCTCACCAACCGAGGACATAAAAAACACCAGAAATATTGTTTTTCAGATCTACACTCAGCGCCACTCCACTGATCACTCCTTTGAGAGGCACCCTGCTACGCAGAGCAAAGCACACCACAGGTCGAGCCCTGAGATGTGTGATGTGGAGCACCCTCTGCCTCTGGAGGCACAAAATCTAAACAATTACACTTCTCGAAAATGAGACATATGTAACAGTTCCCAGCTTGACACAACATATGGGTCGGCCAAAGAGCAGGGATCCCCTTTTCCCAAAATCTCACCCCTACCCGTCCAAAATCATCTCTGGTATGATCAGGGCCAAGGCTGGAAGTCTCTACTACACCTGCCGCTGCAGGCATTTCATCCTGGCTAAGCTTCATTTCAGAGCAAACATTACTGGCGACCGACTCCACCTTGAGTTTCTAAACAGAGCTAGCAGAATGATGGGATCCAAGATCCTCAAGAGAACAAATAGATTTGTTTTTAAATTGACTTGGCTTGTATGCAGCAGACAAAGGTTTGTACTTAGCGCCATTACCTCGGTTTCATATCATCGCACTTCCACCATGTTTTGTGGAACATAACTAGCCTATTGGTAGACAGGAAGCTACAATCAGGAAATAAGTAGGAATTGTATTAATATGCTCATACAAACATGTAAACGAGTGTGAGTGTGTGTGTGGTATTATAACAGCAAAATTATACATTTGCATTGATAAATGTATTCTGTTGAGTCTACTGTGCTAACTTGATGTTGTGTCTGATAATGTGTGAAACATAACTACTGGGACACAGGAAGCCACAATCAGGAAAAAAGTTGGACTTTTATTAATATGCTAATACAAACAAATAAAACATGCGTGTGCGTGTGTCTGTGGGTTTGAGAGAGAGAGAGAGAGAGAGAGAGAGAGAGAGAGAGTGTGTGTTCTGTGCACTGTAGGCTACTGTATGTGTTACAGTATGTTGTCATGGTGATGTTACAACGCTTTCTCACAAATCCAGTTGAGTTTGCTGTCACATGACAAGTCATTCCATGACTGCAGAGGACTCTGATCATTACGTATCTCAACACAGTCCTCCTCACCATTTTCTGGTCTGCCATCACCATTATCAGGCTGTCGGCCATACCAGTACCTACAGGGTTAAAACAGTCAGATAGCATGGTTAATACCAGTACCTACAGGGTTAACAACAGTCAGATATCATGGTTAATACCAGTACCTACAGGGTTAACAACAGTCAGATATCATGGTTAATACCAGTACCTACAGGGTTAAAAACAATCAGATATCATGGTTAATACCAGTACCTACAGGGTTAACAACAGTCAGATATCATGGTTAATACCAGTACCTACAGGGTTAAAACAGTCAGATATCATGGTTAATACCAGTACCTACAGGGTTAACAACAGTCAGATATCATGGTTAATACCAGTACCTACAGGGTAAAAAACAGTCAGACATCATGGTTAATACCAGTACCTACAGGGTTAAAAACCATCAGATATCATGGTTAATACCAGTACCGACAGGGTAAAAAACAGTCAGACATCATGGTTAATACCAGTACCTACAGGGTTAAAAACAGTCAGATATCATGGTTAATACCAGTACCTACAGGGTTAACAACAGTCAGATATCATGGTTAATACCAGTACCTACAGGGTTAACAACAGTCAGATATCATGGTTAATACCAGTACCTACAGGGTTAATAACAGTCAGATATCATGGTTAATACCAGTACCTACAGGGTTAACAACAGTCAGATATCATGGTTAATACCAGTACCTACAGGGTTAACAACAGTCAGATATCATGGTTAATACCAGTACCTACAGGGTTAATAACAGTCAGATATCATGGTTAATACCAGTACCTACAGGGTTAACAACAGTCAGATTTCATGGTTAATACCAGTACCTACAGGGTTAACAACAGCCGGATATCATGGTTAATCACAGTCAGATATCATGGTTAATACCAGTACCTACAGGGTTAATAACAGTCAGATATCATGGTTAATACCAGTACCTACAGGGTTAAAAACAGTTTGATATCATGGTTAATACCAGTACCTACAGGGTTAACAACAGTCAGATATCATGGTTAATACCAGTACCTACAGGGTTAACAACAGTCGGATATCATGGTTAATAACAGTCAGATATCATGGTTAATACCAGTACCTACAGGGTTAAAAACAGTCAGATATCATGGTTAATACCAGTACCTACAGGGTTAACAACAGTCAGATATCATGGTTAATACCAGTACCTACAGGGTTAAAAACAGTCAGATATCATGGTTAATACCAGTACCTACAGGGTTAAAAACAGTCAGATATCATGGTTAATACCAGTACCTACAGGGTTAACAACAGTCAGATATCATGGTTAATACCAGTACCTACAGGGTTAACAACAGTCAGATATCATGGTTAATACCAGTACCTACAGGGTTAACAACAGTCAGATATCATGGTTAATACCAGTACCTACAGGGTTAACAACAGTCAGATATCATGGTTAATACCAGTACCTACAGGGTTAACAACAGTCAGATATCATGGTTAATACCAGTACCTACAGGGTTAGAAACAGTCAGATATCATGGTTAATACCAGTACCTACAGGGTTAAAAACAGTCAGATATCATGGTTAATACCAGTACCTACAGGGTTAGCAACAGTCAGATATCATGGTTAATACCAGTACCTACAGGGTTAGCAACAGTCAGATATCATGGTTAATACCAGTACCTACAGGGTTAGCAACAGTCAGATATCATGGTTAATACCAGTACCTACAGGGTTAAAAACAGTCAGAAATCATGGTTAATACCAATACCTACAGGGTTAAAAACTGTCAGAAATCATAGTTAAAACATCACAATCCTAAATAATATACATAAATGTTTCATAGTTAGTTGTCTTGACTGGTATCATCAATGACAGTAAA
The DNA here is from genome assembly GCF_016432855.1 of Salvelinus namaycush. Classification (NCBI taxonomy): domain Eukaryota; kingdom Metazoa; phylum Chordata; class Actinopteri; order Salmoniformes; family Salmonidae; genus Salvelinus; species Salvelinus namaycush. The sequence goes on from NC_052314.1 coordinate 64,305,572, forward strand.
TCAATATCAGTAACCTGTATAGAAAAAGGTTGAATGGAGCCTTATTGACAGATTAGTTATCATATCTCACCCTGTGGTCAGTGGGGTGCCGTCCACCCAGTTCCAGGTACCCTCAGTAACAGAGTCAGTCAGACCAATCCAGACTCTCTTGAGGTTGACGAGAAATGTCTGTGGTTGAGAAAGATAAATATATATTCATATGTTTGATAATATCTAACCGTCTCTCTCTCTCTCTCTCTCTCTCTCTCTCTCTCTCTCACCTGTTCCCTATTGCTGTTTATGATCACAAGGTATGCTCCTCTCTCCAGACAGTCCTCTCTGCTCTCCTCCCAGGTTTTAGTCTCAGTAGACAGGAAGTACCAACTGGATTCAAATTTCTGCCAGCCTTCAGGACAGGTTTGTTCTACAAGAATATAACATGAATTTCCTTCAACTTATCACCCTGTACACTTAATGAAGAACACAGACTCATGATCAGGTCTGTGTTGTTAATGATAATTTATTATTGTGGGTTTACTCACTGAGATTGGAAAGCCTGCCGCTAAGAACATCTCTCTCAGTCTGTAGCTGGTCTCTCTCTTTAGTCAGGTTGTTATAACTGGTCTGTAGCTGGTCTCTCTCTTTAGTCAGGTTGTTGTAGCTGGTCTGTAGCTGGTCTCTCTCTTTAGTCAGGTTGTTGTAGCTGGTCTGTAGCTGATCTTTCTCTATTTAGTCAGGGTGTTGTAACTGGTCTGTAGCTGGTCTCTCTCTTTAGTCAGGTTGTTGTAGCTGGTCTGTAGCTGGTCTCTCTCTTTAGTCAGGGTGTTGTAACTGGTCTGTAGCTGGTCTCTCTCTGCAGATGAGTTCTTTGAGACGTTGCTGTCTGCAACAACAATAAAGAAGAAGTTGCTTACTAAAATAGATCACATCAGAACTACTAAATCTGAATTATAAGAACTATTTAAACAGTGAACAAAAATATAAATGTAACATGTAAAGTGTTGGTCCCATGTTTCATGAGATGAATTAAAAGATCCCAGAAATGTTTCATACCCACAAAAAGCTTATTTCTCTCAAATGTGTTTACATCCCTGTTAGTCAGCATGTATCCTTTGCCAAGATAATCCATCCACCTGACAGGTGTGGCATATCATGAAGCTGATTAAACAGCATGATCATTACACAGGTGCACCTTCTGCTGGAGACAATAAAAGGCCACACCTGTCAGTTTTGCCACAGATGTCTCAAGTTTTGAGGGAACGTGCATCTGGCATGCTAACTGCAGGAATGTCCACCAGAGCCGTTGCCAGATAAATTAATGTTAATTTCTCTACCATAAGCTGCCTCCAATGTTGTTTTAGAGAATTTGGCAGTACGTTCAACTGGCCTAACAACCGCAGACCACGTGTAACCACGCAAGCCCATGACCTCCACATCTGGCTTCTTCACCTGTTGGATCGTCTGAGGGAGGGTGCTGAGGAGTATTTCTGTCTGTTATAAAGCCCTTTTGTGGGGAAAAACTCATTCTGATTGGCTGGGCCTGGTTCCCCAGTAGTTGGAATCTGGCTGCCAAGTGGGTGGACCTATGCCCTCCAAGGCCCACCCATGGCTGAACCTCTGCCAGTCATGTGACATCCATAGATTAGGGCCTAATTAATTGATTTCAATTGACTGATATGAACTGTAACTCAGTAAAATCTTAGAAATGTTTGCATGTTCCATTTATATTGTTGTTTAGTATAGATTTACTATAGACTTACAGTAGACAGCCAGGCCTATGATCCCAGCCAGTAGGAGAACACACAGCAGCCCCAGACACACTGCAGTAACTCCAGAGGGTCTCTTCCACCACTGAACATGTACTGAATCACAAATTATTAAAGATCTTTGGTAATGTGTTTTACTGTATCATCCAGGATTGAGACAAATAAAACTGTAGTATTACAGAGTAATCTCACCTGTTTAATGTTTTGTGTGTGTAACTTATTTGCGTGTGTGTGTGTGTGTGTGTGTGTTACCTGAGTGCTGGTCTCCTGGTCCATTATTAGGAGCAGTGTCTGTTGTCTCTTCTCTCTTGGTGCTGGTCTCACCGTCTCTAAGGGTGTCTGCACTGACGTAGATATCCACAATCCTCTCCTTCATTTCATCTCTGTTAAACTTGACCTTCTTGGTCATATCTGGCACAGCATAGATGGCCTCAGACATCTCCAAAAACTTTCTGTGTTTCCTGTCTGTACTCTGAGTCTGTGTCTGTGCCTGTAGCTGCTCCGCGTATGTGTCTGTTTCTGTCTCTGCTCTGAGTCTATAACTCACTGTTTATGATGTCATCCACAGAATAAAAGGGAAATGTAGAAAGAGGAAGATAATAAAAGTGTAACATAGAGGTTGAGGTTGGGACAATTTCTGCACCAGTTTATCTTTATAGCTGATTCCTGAGAACAGAGGACTTTCTTATCAGGAGAAACTGTATAACCTCAATTTCCGTCTACTGCACAGGCCTCATGTTGTGTCTAATGTACTGACCTCATGGTGTGTCTAATTTTCTGACCTCATGTTGTGTCTAATGTACTGACCTCATGTTGTGTCTACTGTATTGACCTCATGTTGTGTCTACTGTACTGACCTCATGTTGTCTAATGTCCTGACCTCATGTTGTGTCTACTATACTGACCTCATGTTGTGTCTTATGTCCTGACCTCATGTTGTGTCTACTGTACTGACCTCATGCTGTGTCTAATGTACTGACCTCATGTTGTGTCTAATGTACTGACCTCATGTTGTGTCTAATGTCCTAACCTCATGTTGCATCTACCGTACTGACCTCATGCTGTGTCTAATGTACTGACCTCATGTTGTGTCTACTGTACTGACCTCATGCTGTGTCTAATGTCCTAACCTCATGCTGTGTCTAATGTCCTAACCTCATGTTGCGTCTACCGTACTGACCTCATGCTGTGTCTAATGTACTGACCTCATGTTGTGTCTAATGTACTGACCTCATGTTGTGTCTACTGTACTGACCTCATGCTGTGTCTAATGTCCTAACCTCATGTTGTGTCTAATGTACTGACCTCATGTTGTGTCTAATGTACTGACCTCATGTTGCGTCTAATGTACTGACCTCATGTTGTGTCTAATGTCCTGACCTCATGTTGTGTCTAATGTACTGACCTCATGTTGTGTCTAATGTACTGACCTCATGTTGTGTCTAATGTCCTAACCTCATGTTGCGTCTACCGTACTGACCTCATGTTGTGTCTAATGTACTGACCTCATGTTGTGTCCAATGTCCTGACCTCATGTTGTGTCTAATGTACTGACCTCATGTAGTGTCTAATGTACTGACCTCATGTTGTGTCTAATGTACTGACCTCATGTTGTGTCTAATGTACTGACCTCATGTTGCGTCTAATGTACTGACCTCATGTTGTGTCTAATGTCCTGACCTCATGTTGTGTCTAATGTCCTGACCTCATGTTGTGTCTAATGTACTGACCTCATGTTGTGTCTAATGTCCTGACCTCATGTTGTGTCTAATGTACTGACCTCATGTTGTGTCTAATGTCCTAACCTCATGTTGCGTCTAATGTACTGACCTCATGTTGTGTCTAATGTACTGACCTCATGTTGTGTCTAATGTACTGACCTCATGTTGTGTCTAATGTCCTGACCTCATGTTGTCTACTATACTGACCTCATGTTGTGTCTAATGTACTGACCTCATGTTGTGTCTAATGTACTGACCTCATGTTGTGTCTAATGTACTGCCCTCATGTTGTGTCTAATGTACTGACCTCATGTTGTGTCTAATGTCCTGACCTCATGTTGTCTACTATACTGACCTCATGTTGTGTCTAATGTACTGACCTCATGTTGTGTCTAATGTACTCACCTCATGTTGTGTCTAATGTGGGGTGCTACGGCAGTGTGTTTTCATTGTTGATTGAAAACACATTTAACAATGAGTCTGTTGTACTGACTCCATGTTGTATCTGATGATGTGTGAAACATACAGTAACTACTGGGACACTAAAGCTACAATAAGTAAATAAGTAGGAAACATTTTCATATGAAAATACAAATCGTGTGTGTGTGTGTGTCTGTGTCTGTGTCCAGCCATTTCCAGGTCTCCTCTTCATCATGTCAGTCCTGACCAATCCAGGCTCTCTTGTTGAGGTTGAAGAGAAATGTCTGTTGTTGAGAAAGATGTAGTTAACTTCTTGAGCCTATGGGGGGTGCTATTTTGACTTTGGAAAAATGTGTTCCCAAATTAAACTGCCTCGTACTCAATTCTTGCTCGTACAATATGCATATTATTATTACTATTGGATATAAAACACTCTCTAGTTTCTAAAACCGTTTGAATTATTTCTCTGAGTGAAACAGAACTCATTCTGCAGCACTTTTCCTGTCAGGGATTGAGATTTCAGAAATCGAGGTCCCTGTTCTGAGGTCCGTTTATAAGTCCCCATGTAAGCCATCGGGCTACATGCACTGCATACGTCTTCCTCTAGATGTCAGTAAGCGGGGAGAATTTGAATGGAGTGGATTGCGCAATCTGGGACCTTATATAAGACCCTGGAGCGGAAGTACCGTCCTTTTCAACGTTGCGCCTGGCGCAGTAGGGACATCAGAGTGGCCTCCTGCCAAGCTTTCGTTTTGCCAGTTCTATATCTCCGGTCATGTTTTTATTCGTTATAGTTGTTAAAGACATCATAAGGTAGTTAATTTAAACCGACTTATAGCAATTTATATCAGTTTATTGCGATTTTCTGGCATTTCTTTGTGACGCGCTTTCAAGAGTTGGACACCTTTCCGGCACATGCCGAACGTTAGCGGCTATTTCGACAGGACAAGAGGACAGCTTTCAACCAAAAGACGATTGTTCTGGACAAAGGACACCTTTCCCAAGATTCTGATGAGAGTTCATCGAAAAGTAAGAACTATTTATGCTGATAATTCATTGTTCTGTTGAAAAATGTCAAATGCATAAGACGCCATTTCTTGCAGTGTAGCCTTGCGTTATCGCACCCTGTATTGCGCAGTAACGTTAATTTTAAAAATGTAATTCAGCGATTGCATTAAGAACTAATTTGTCTTTCAATTGCTGTCCAACCTGTATTTTTTTAGTCAAGTTTATGAATAGTTTTCGATAAGAATAGGTGTCTTTCCAAGATGGCGCCGGACAGATTGCTTAAGTATTTGGACACTATTTTCATTGTATAAGCACGATTTGTGCCGCTAAATATGCACATTTTCGAACAAACTCGAACAAAAATGTTACAGGACTGTCATCTGAAGAATTCTGAGAAGGTTAGTGAAAATTAATATATTTTGGTGGTGAATACGTTATCGCTATGTTTGGCTGGAATCAATGCTGTTGTGTGGTTTGCTACTGTGCTAAGCTAATATAACGCTATATTGTGTTTTCGCTGTAAAACACTTAGAAATGTTTTATGATGAGTAATTAGGTAATACACGTTGCTCTCTGTAGTTATTCTAGTCGAGTTGTGATGGTGGCTGCAATGGTAAACTATGATTTATACCTGAAATATGCAAATTTTTCTAACAAAACATATGCTATACAATAAATATGTTATCAGACTGTCATCTGATGAATTTGTTTCTTGGTTAGTGGCTATTTATATCTTTATTTGGTCAAATTTGTGATAGCTACTGATGGAGTAAAAAACTGGTGGAGTAAAAAAAATGGTGTCTTTTGCTAACGTGGTTAGCTAATAGATTTACATATTGTGTCTTCCCTGTAAAACATTTTAAAAATCAGAAATTATGTCTGGATTCACAAGATGTGTATCTTTCATCTGGTGTCTTGGACTTGTGATTTAATGATATTTAGATGCTAGTATTTACTTACTATGCTAGGCTATGCTAGTAGCTTTTCTACTGATGGGGGTGCTCCCGGATCCGGGTTTGGGAGGTGTTAGAGGTTAACTACAAATGGTCTATATGTGTAAAATACACTACTGACCAAGGAATGTTAGTCCAGAACCCCATCCAGCTCTCTGTCTCTGACACCTGTTCCTGTTCTCTGTTAATCATCACCAGAGGCCTCATCAACCGCAGACCGACACACATCTGATAATAAACCATGCGTAGCGTCATTTCCACGCAAAGTCTGAGATTTATATGAACGTTTGCTAGAATTTACGCACAGACATGACCATTCGTTAGGAACAGTGAGTGCCAAGTGGTGGAATAAGGGAACTGCTTGTCAAGGATGGGGAAAATATATGTTGAAATTGTGTGAGTGATAATGTAGTTCTACTTCCATTGTGAATTAATGCAACAGATCTTGACAGACTAAATATAATTTCACCACATCAGTGCATTTGTTACGATAATAATCAATATAAAGTAGGGTAATATGTTCAATTAGAGATACGTGTTAAAGTGAAACCATTGTAGAAATACCAAAAGACTGAGATAATGGAAATGGAATTAGAGATGCCTGATGTTGCTCTGTTAGAAGGTTTGTCACACACTGCATTTAGCAGAGCTCGTTTTAGAGACTTTTTTTACAGAAAGTACAGATTGGCTCATCAGATATAATTTCCCAAAACCAATCGTATTGGATCTTTTCGAGGATTTAAGACCTACCTAAGAAAGGCAAAAACATGCCATTCCGTTGCACATCAAGTGCCATCCAGCCTCAGGTTTTTGGCAAACGCCACTTTTCAGCGGGAGGCTGGGAGCTTGCCGATCGGCATCTGACATCCTTGTATGAGCCATTGTTTGGATTTAGCTAAATTAACTGTAACATACAATTTCCATAAGTCATCGCGCAACAGGCTTAAATCAAGAGGGGTTTCTTTGCCATCAATGGATTTCCAATTACAAATGGATCAATAGACGGCACCCACATCCCCAGCCCCATGCCAAAACCAGTTCAACTATGTGAATAGAAAAGACTTCCACTCTTAATGTGCAGGTGATAGGTTACATGACAAAACAGCGCTGCTGAATGTTTTGGCTGTTGGCCAGTTGGAATGCACACTCGTTCATTCTGTTCATGGTGGCCTATACACCTACAGTAGGGAGCTGTTGAGGATGGATGCCTTATTGGTGAGTGTTGACTACTCATTTCAAGTAAATGTGCCATTGCTAAAGCAACTTGAATTGTCCTACTGGTCCTCTCTTTGTAGCTATGTTTTTATTTTTACTGGTCAAACCACAACTGAGTGAGACAAATAAAACTTTTCGGTTGTACTCAATATCTGACACTAGCACCTGTATTGCAGTCTGGATTATTATCATTCTAAGGTTCTTTTGGTTGTGCCTTTGTAGGCCATTTCATGGTACTGCGTTGCATATTCCCGTAGGCTTTAAAGGGTTTATTTTGACCATATATGGTTATTTAGAGGCATTTCGATATCCAACTAGCCAAGGTTGTGCAAGAGCACTGAGGCTGAGAACAATTTGGTATTTATCAAAGGTTATCTCCTATTGGTGTGCTTATGATGCTGGTAGGATTGTTTTGATAAATCTAACTGTTTCTATTCATACCAACATTCTAAATTCAGTTCTAATGTAGTATTGATAAATGAGGCCCCAGGTCTTTTACTCTCTTGATACAGTCCTGTCTGCTGTCCAGGTTTTGGCCTTGGTGAAGATGTAGTACCATCTCTCTCCCTCTGTAGCTGGTCTCTCTCTACTCAGATAGTTGTAACTGGTCTGTAGCTGGTCTCTCTCTCTACTCAGATAGTTGTAACTGGTCTGTAGCTGGTCTCTCTCTGTAGTCAGGTTGTTGTAACTGGTCTGTAGCTGGTCTCTCTCTCTAGTCAGGTTGTTGTAACTGGTCTGTAGCTGGTCTCTCTCTGTAGTCAGGTTGTTATAACTGGTCTGTAACTCGTCTTTCTTTAGTCAGGTTGTTGTATCTGATCTCTAGCTTGTCTCTCTCTGCAGCGGAGTCATTTGAGACGTTGTTATCATCAATAACAATAAAGAAGAAGTTGTTCACTAAAACAGATCATAACTGAACTAGCTGGTCTCTCTCTCTAGTCAGGTTGTTGTAGCTGGTCTGTAGCTGGTCTCTATCTTTAGTCAGGTTGTTGTAGCTGGTCTGTAGGTGGTCTCAGGTTGTTGTATCTGGTCTCTGAATTATTTGAGACGTTATCTTCAACAACAATAAATAAGCTGTTGCTCAGTAAAATATATCACATCAGAACTAGCTGGTATCTCTATTCAGTAAGGGTGTTGTAGCTGGCCTTTTTTTCTTTTTTATATATATATTTTTCACCCCAATTTGTGGTATCCAATTGGTAGTTACAGTCTTTTCTCATCGCTGCAACTTCCGTACGGACTCGGGAGAGGCAAAGGTTGAGAGCCGTGCTTCCTCCGAAACACAACCCAACCAAGCCGAACTGCTTCTTGACACAATGCCCACTTAACCCGGAAGCCAGCCGCACCAATGTGTCGGAGGAAACACCGTACACCTGGCAACCGTGTCAGCGTGCACTGCGCCCGGCCCGCCACAGGAGTCGCTAGTGTGCGACGGGACAAGGATATCCCTTTCGGCCATACCCTCCCCTAACCCGGATGACGCTGGGCCAATTGTGCGCTGCCCCATGGGTCTCCCGGTCGCGGCCGGCTGAGACAGAGCCTGGACTCAAACAGAGAATCTCTAGTGTCACATCTAGCACTGTAGCCGTAGCGGGCCTTTCTGCACATGTGTCATGGTGCTGATCTGATTGTCCCTCAGGGTGTCTGCACTGATGTAGATATCCACAATCCTCTCTTCCATCTCACCTCTGTCACACCTTATTGGTCATATCTGGCTTGGTATAGATGGACTCAGACATCTACAACAACGTTTAGTAACTAAAGCTACGGTGCATTAAAGAAGGGTTTCCCAACCTCGGTCCTGGGGCCCCCCTGGGTGCACGTTTTCACTTTTGCCGTAGCACTACACAGCTGATTCAAGTAACAGGACCGAGTTTGGGAAACCCTGCCTTAGAGTACACAAGACAATTTCAGTGGTTCAGGAGAGTATCTCTGCTCAGTGTCTGAGTCCGAAGCTGACTGCTTTTGACCCTGTTGTAGGTGGTGGGGGTTATCCACAGAGCACAGGAAGTGTCAAATATCAAAAGAGGAAAATAGCAGCAGCAACAACATTTACATGGATTTGTGGAACAGAAACATGTCATGGCTGGTTATACAGTAACATGTCCTGGCTGGTTATAAAGTAACAGGTCCTGGCTGGTTATAAAGTAACAGTCCTGGCTGGTTATATAGTAACATGTCCTGGCTGGTTATACAGTAACATGTCCTGGCTGGTTATACAGTAACATGTCCTGGCTGGTTATACAGTAACATGTCCTGGCTGGTTATACAGTAACATGTCCTGGCTGGTTATACAGTAACATGTCCTAGCTGGTTATACAGTAACATGTCCTGGCTGGTTATACAGTAACATCTCATGGCTGGATATAGAGTAACATGTCCTGGCTGGTTAAACAGTAACATGTCCTGGCTGGTTATACAGTAACATGTCCTGGGTGGATATACAGTAACATTTCCTGGCTGGTTATACAGTAACAGGTCCTGGCTGGTTATACAGTAACATGGCCGGCAGGGATATCCTTGTGCCGTTGCGCTCTAGCGACACCTGTGGTGGGCCAGGCGCAGTGCACGCTGACACAGTCGCCAGGTGTACGGTGTTTCCTCCGACACATTGGTGTGGCTGGCTTCCGGGTTAAGTGGGCGTTGTGTCAAGAAGCAGTTCGGCTTGGTTGGGTTGTAATTTTGGAGGAAGCACGTCTCTCAACCTTTGCCTCTCCCGACTCCGTACGGAAGTTGCAGCGATGAGACAAGACTAACTACCAATTTGATACCACGAAATTAGGGAGAAAAAGGGGTAAAAAATATATAGAAAAAATACAAAAGAAAAGTCAGCTACAACACCCTTACTAAATAGAGAAACCAGCTAGTTCTGATGCAATATATTTTAGTGAGCAACTTCTTCTTTATTGTTGTTGAAGATAACATCTCTAATAACTCAGAGACCAGATACAACAACCTGACTAAAGAGAGAGACCAGTTACAACAACCTGACTAAAGAGAGACCACCTACAGACCAGCTACAACAACCTGACTAAAGAGAGACCACCTACAGACCAGCTACAACAACCTGACTAAAGAGAGAGACCAGTTACAACAACCTGACTAAAGTGAGACCAGCTTCAGACCAGTTACAACAACCTGACTAAAGAGAGAGACCAGCTAGTTCAGTTATGATCTGTATAAGTGAACAACTTCTTCTTTATTGTTATTGATGGTAACAATGTCTCAAATAACTCCGCTGCAGAGAGAGACCAGCTAGAGATCAGATACAACAACCTGACTAAAGAAAGACCAGCTAGAGACCAGTTACAACACCCTGACTAAAGAAAGACGAGTTACAGACCAGTTACAACAACCTGACTACAGAGAGAGACCAGCTACAGGCCAGTTACAACAATCTGACTAGAGAGAGACCAGCAACAGAGGGAGAGAGATGGTACTACAACTTCACCAAGTCCAAAACCTGGACAGGACATGTTACTGTATAACCAGCCAGGACATGTTACTCTATAACCAGCCAGGACATGTTACTGTATAACCAGCCAGGACATGTTACTGTATAACCAGCCAGGACATGTTGCTGTATAACCAGCCAGGACATGTTACTGTATAACCAGACAGGACTGGCTGGTTATACAGTAACATGTCCTGGCTGGTTATACAGTAACATGTCCTGGTTGGTTATACAGTAACATGTCCTAGCTGGTTATACAGTAACATCTCCTGGCTGGTTACACAGTAACATGTCATGGCTGGATATACAGTAACATGTCCTGGCTGGTTATACAGTAACATGTCCTGTCAGGTTATACAGTAACATGTCCTGTCTGGTTATGCAGTAAATGTCCTGGCTGGTTATACAGTAACATGTCCTGGCTGGTTATACAGTAACATGTCCTAGCTGGTTACACAGTAACATGTCCTGGCAGGTTATACGGTAACATGTCCTGGCTGGTTATACGGTAACATGTCATGGCTGGCTATACAGTAACGTCCTGGCTGGTTATACAGTAACATGTCCTGTCTGGTTATACAGTAACATGTCCTGGCTGGTTATACAGCAACATGTCCTGGCTGGTTATACAGTAACATGTCCTGGCTGGTTATACAGTAACATGTCCTGGCTGGTTATAGAGTAACATGTCCTGGCTGGTTATACAGTAACATGTCCTGTCTGGTTTTACAGTAACATGTCCTGGCTGGTTATACAGTAACATGTCCTGTCAGGTTATATGGTAACATGTCCTGGCTGGTTATACAGTAACATGTCCTGGCTGGTTATACATGTCTTGGCTGGTTATACAGTAACATGTCCTGGCTGGTTACACAGTAACATGTCATGGCTGGATATACAGTAACATGTCCTGGCTGGTTATACAGTAACATGTCCTGTCAGGTTATACAGTAACATGTCCTGTCTGGTTATGCAGTAACATGACCTGGCTGGTTATACAGTAACATGTCCTGGCTGGTTATACAGTAACATGTCCTGGCTGGTTATACAGTAACATGTCCTGGTTATACAGTAACATGTCCTGTCTGGTTATACAGTAACATGTCCTGTCTGGTTATACAGTAACATGTCCTGGCTGGTTATGCAGTAACATGTCCTGGCTGGTTATACAGTAACATGTCCTGGCTGGTTATACAGTAACATGTCCTGGCTGGTTATGCAGTAACATGTCCTGGCTGGTTATGCAGTAACATGTCCAAGCTGGTTATACAGTAACATGTCCTGGCTGGTTGTGCAGTAACATGTCCTGGCTGGTTATACAGTAACATGTCCTGTCTGGTTATACAGTAACATGTCCTGGCTGGTTATACAGTAACATGTCCTGGCTGGTTATACAGTAACATGTCCTGGCTGGTTATACAGTAACATGTCCTGGCTGGTTATACAGTAACATGTCCTGGCTGGTTATACAGTAACATGTCCTGGCTGGTTATACAGTAACATGTCCTGGCTTGTTATACAGTAACATTTCCTGGCTGGTTATACAGTAACATGTCCTGTCAGGTTATACGGTAACATGTCCTGGCTGGTTATACAGTAACATTTCCTGGCTGGTTATACAGTAACATTTCCTGGCTGGTTATACAGTAACATGTCCTGGTTGGTTATACAGTAACATGTCCTGGTTGGTTATACAGTAACATGTCCTAGCTGGTTACACAGTAACATGTCATGGCTGGTTATACAGTAACATGTCCTGGCTGGTTATACAGTAACATGTCCTGTCAGGTTATACAGTAACATGTCCTGTCTGGTTATGCAGTAACATGTCCTGGCTGGTTATACAGTAACATGTCCTGGCTGGTTATACAGTAACATGTCCTGGCTGGTTATACAGTAACATGTCCTAGCTGGTTACACAGTAACATGTCATGGCAGGTTATACGGTAACATGTCCTGGCTGGTTATACGGTAACATGTCATGGCTGGCTATACAGTAACGTCCTGGCTGGTTATACAGTAACATGTCCTGTCTGGTTATACAGTAACATGTCCTGGCTGGTTATACAGCAACATGTCCTGGCTGGTTATACAGTAACATGTCCTGGCTGGTTATACAGTAACATGTCCTGGCTGGTTATACAGTAACATGTCCTGGCTGGTTATACAGTAACATGTCCTAGCTGGTTATACAGTAAAATGTCCTGGCTGGTTATACAGTAACATGTCCTGGCTGGTTATACAGTAACATGTCCTGGCTGGTTATACAGTAACATGTCCTGGCTGGTTATACAGTAAAATGCCCTAGCTGGTTATACAGTAACATGTCCTGGATGGTTATACAGTAACATCTCATGGCTGGATATACAGTAACATGTCCTGGCTGGTTAAACAGTAACATGTCCTGGCTGGTTATACAGTAACATGTCCTGGGTGGATATACAGTAACATTTCCTGGCTGGTTATACAGTAACAGGTCCTGGCTGGTTATACAGTAACATGTCCTGGCTGGTGATACAGTAACATGTCATGGCTGGATATACAGTAACATGTCCTGGCTGGTTATACAGTAACATGTCCTGGCTGGTTATACAGTAACATGTCCTGGCTGGTTATACAGTAACATGTCCTGGCTGGTTATACAGTAACATTTCCTGGCTGGTTATACAGTAACAGGTCCTGGCTGGTTATCCAGTAACATGTCCTGGCTGGTTATACAGTAACATGTCCTAGCTGGTTATACAGTAACATGTCCTGGCTGGTTACACAGTAACATGTCATGGCTGGATATACAGTAACATGTCCTGGCTGGTTTTACAGTAACATGTCCTGTCAGGTTATACAGTAACATGTCCTGTCTGGTTATGCAGTAACATGTCCTGGCTGGTTATACAGTAACATGTCCTGGCTGGTTATACAGTAACATGTCCTGGCTGGTTATACAGTAACATGTCATGGCTGGATATACAGTAACATTTCCTGGCTGGTTATACAGTAACAGGTCCTGGCTGGTTATACAGTAACATGTCATGGCTGGATATACAGTAACATTTCCTGGCTGGTTATACAGTAACATGTCCTGGCTGGTTACACAGTAACATGTCATGGCTGGATATACAGTAACATGTCCTGGCTGGTTATACAGTAACATGTCCTGTCAGGTTATACAGTAACATGTCCTGTCTGGTTATGCAGTAACATGTCCTGGCTGGTTATACAGTAACATGTCCTGGCTGGTTATACAGTAACATGTCCTGGCTGGTTATACAGTAACATGTCCTGGCTGGTTATACAGTAACATGTCCTGGCCGCATTCCGCTTTGCTCCACAGGTAGTATTACCATTACCATTTCATTTTCATTTTCATTACAGTACAACGGTTTGATTTGTTTGATCTTAGCTAGCTACATAGCCGTCTTTGTATCAAAGATAATTGTGTAGTTATTGAGGTTTGAGGTTCGCTAGCCAGCTATTTTCGTCCTAACGTAACGTAGTCAACACTGCTAGCTAGCCAGCTAGCCACCGAATAGCAGCACTGCAGAAACGATTACATTACAACGGAACGACTTGATTAGTGTAGTGTTAGCTAGCTACATAGTTGTCTTTGCTATCTTTGCATCTAAGATAACTGTGTAGCTTAGAGTAGTTTAGAGTAATTATTCGGTTAGCTAGCCAGCTATTTTCGTCCGCCGTGCCGTTCTCCTACCTAGTCAACACTGCTAGCTAACACTGCTAGCTAGCCAACTTCTACCGAATAGCAGCACTGTAGAAACTCACATTACAACTTACATTACAACGGAACGACTTGATTAGCGTAGTGTTAGCTAGCTACATAGTTGTCTTTGCTGTCCTTGTATCCAAGATAATTGTGTAGTTTTTGAGAAATTGTCGAGGTTACCTAGCCAGTTAGAGGTTACCTAGCCAGCTACACTTTCAAACAAAGTCAACAACGCAGCCACTGCTAGCCAGCCTACTTCACCGCCAGCAGTACTATATCATTTTAGTCAATAAGATTTTATTTATTTTTGCAACGTAAGCTTAACTTTCTGAACATTCGAGACGTGTAGTCCACTTGTCATTCTAATCTCCTTTGCATTAGCGTAGCCTCTTCTGTAGCCTGTCAACTATGTGTCTGTCTATCCCTCTTCTCTCCTCTCTGCACAGACCATACAAACGCTTCACACCGCGTGGCCGCCGCTACACTAACCTGGTGGTTCCAGCGCGCACGACCCACGTGGAGTTCCAGGTCTCCGGCAGCCTCTGGAACTGCCGATCTGCGGCCAACAAGGCAGAGTTCATCTCAGCCTATGCGTCCCTCCAGTCCCTCGACTTCTTGGCACTGACGGAAACATGGATTACCACTGATAACACTGCTACTCCTACTGCTCTCTCCTCGTCTGCCCACGTGTTCTCGCACACCCCGAGAGCTTCTGGTCAGCGGGGTGGTGGCACTGGGATCCTCATCTCTCCCAAGTGGACATTCTCTCTTTCTCCCCTGACCCATCTGTCTATCGCCTCCTTTGAATTCCATGCTGTCACAGTTACCAGCCCTTTCAAGCTTAACATCCTTATCATTTATCGCCCTCCAGGTTCCCTTGGAGAGTTCATCAATGAGCTTGACGCCCTGATAAGTTCCTTTCCTGAGGATGGCTCACCTCTCACAGTTCTGGGTGACTTTAACCTCCCCACGTCTACCTTTGACTCATTCCTCTCTGCCTCCTTCTTTCCACTCCTCTCCTCTTTTGACCTCACCCTCTCACCTTCCCCCCCTACTCACAAGGCAGGCAATACGCTTGACCTCATCTTTACTAGATGCTGTTCTTCCACTAATCTCATTGCAACTCCCCTCCAAGTCTCCGACCACTACCTTGTATCCTTTTCCCTCTCGCTCTCATCCAACACTTCCCACACTGCCCCTACTCGGATGGTATCGCGCCGTCCCAACCTTCGCTCTCTCTCCCCCGCTACTCTCTCCTCTTCCATCCTATCATCTCTTCCCTCTGCTCAAACCTTCTCCAACCTATCTCCTGATTCTGCCTCCTCAACCCTCCTCTCCTCCCTTTCTGCATCCTTTGACTCTCTATGTCCCCTATCCTCCAGGCCGGCTCGGTCCTCCCCTCCTGCTCCGTGGCTCGACGACTCACTGCGAGCTCACAGAACAGGGCTCCGGGCAGCCGAGCGGAAATGGAGGAAAACTCGCCTCCCTGCGGACCTGGCATCCTTTCACTCCCTCCTCTCTACATTCTCCTCTTCTGTCTCTGCTGCTAAAGCCACTTTCTACCACTCTAAATTCCAAGCATCTGCCTCTAACCCTAGGAAGCTCTTTGCCACCTTCTCCTCCCTCCTGAATCCTCCTCCCCCTCCTCCCCCCTCCTCCCTCTCTGCGGATGACTTCGTCAACCATTTTGAAAAGAAGGTCGACGACATCCGATCCTCGTTTGCTAAGTCAAACGACACCGCTGGTTCTGCTCACACTGCCCTACCCTGTGCTTTGACCTCTTTCTCCCCTCTCTCTCCAGATGAAATCTCGCGTCTTGTGACGGCCGGCCGCCCAACAACCTGCCCGCTTGACCCTATCCCCTCCTCTCTTCTCCAGACCATTTCCGGAGACCTTCTCCCTTACCTCACCTCGCTCATCAACTCATCCTTGACCGCTGGCTACGTCCCTTCCGTCTTCAAGAGAGCGAGAGTTGCACCCCTTCTGAAAAAACCTACACTCGATCCCTCCGATGTCAACAACTACAGACCAGTATCCCTTCTTTCTTTTCTCTCCAAAACTCTTGAACGTGCCGTCCTTGGCCAGCTCTCCTGCTATCTCTCTCAGAATGACCTTCTTGATCCAAATCAGTCAGGTTTCAAGACTAGTCATTCAACTGAGACTGCTCTTCTCTGTGTCACGGAGGCGCTCCGCACTGCTAAAGCTAACTCTCTCTCCTCTGCTCTCATCCTTCTAGACCTATCGGCTGCCTTTGATACTGTGAACCATCAGATCCTCCTCTCCACCCTCTCCGAGCTGGGCATCTCCGGCGCGGCCCACGCTTGGATTGCGTCCTACCTGACAGGTCGCTCCTACCAGGTGGCGTGGCGAGAATCTGTCTCCGCACCACGTGCTCTCACCACTGGTGTCCCCCAGGGCTCTGTTCTAGGCCCTCTCCTATTCTCGCTATACACCAAGTCACTTGGCTCTGTCATATCCTCACATGGTCTCTCCTATCATTGATATGCAGACGACACACAATTAATCTTCTCCTTTCCCCCCTCTGATAACCAGGTGGCGAATCGCATCTCTGCATGTCTGGCAGACATATCAGTGTGGATGACGGATCACCACCTCAAGCTGAACCTCGGCAAGACGGAGCTGCTCTTCCTCCCGGGGAAGGACTGCCTGTTCCATGATCTCGCCATCACGGTTGACAACTCCATTGTGTCCTCCTCCCAGAGTGCTAAGAACCTTGGCGTGATCCTGGACAACACCCTGTCGTTCTCAACTCACATCAAGGCGGTGACCCGTTCCTGTAGGTTCATGCTCTACAACATTCACCGAGTACGACCCTGCCTCACACAGGAAGCGGCGCAGGTCCTAATCCAGGCACTTGTCATCTCCCGTCTGGATTACTGCAACTCGCTGTTGGCTGGGCTCCCTGCCTGTGCTATTAAACCCCTACAACTCATCCAGAACGCCGCAGCCCGTCTGGTGTTCAACCTTCCCAAGTTCTCTCACGTCACCCCGCTCCTCCGCTCTCTCCACTGGCTTCCAGTTGAAGCTCGCATCCGCTACAAGACCATGGTGCTTGCCTACGGAGCTGTGAGGGGAACGGCACCTCCGTACCTTCAGGCTCTGATCAGGCCCTACACCCAAACAAGGGCACTGCGTTCATCCACCTCTGGCCTGCTCGCCTCCCTACCTCTGAGGAAGTACAGTTCCCGCTCAGCCCAGTCAAAACTGTTCGCTGCTCTGGCACCCCAATGGTGGAACAAACTCCCTCACGACGCCAGGTCAGCGGAGTCAATCACCATCTTCCGGAGACACCTGAAACCCCACCTCTTTAAGGAATACCTAGGATAGGATAAACTAATCCTTCTAACCCCCCCCCTCCCCCTTAAAAGAGTTAGATGCACTATTGTAAAGTGGTTGTTCCACTGGATATCATAAGGTGAATGCACCAATTTGTAAGTCGCTCTGGATAAGAGCCCCTGCTAAATGACTTAAATGTAAATGTAAATGGTTATACAGTAACATGTCCTGGCTGGTTATACAGTAACATGTCCTGGCTGGTTATACAGTAACATTTCCTGGCTGGTTATACAGTAACATGTCCTGTCAGGTTATACGGTAACATGTCCTGGCTGGTTATACAGTAACATGTCCTGGCTGGTTATACAGTAACAGGTCCTGGCTGGTTATACAGTAACATGTCCTGGTTGGTTATACAGTAACATGTCCTAGCTGGTTATACAGTAACATGTCCTGGCTGGTTACACAATAACATGTCATGGCTGGATATACAGTAACATGTCCTGGCTGGTTATACAGTAACATGTCCTGTCAGGTTATACAGTAACATGTCCTGTCTGGTTATGCAGTAAATGTCCTGGCTGGTTATACAGTAACATGTCCTGGCTGGTTATACAGTAACATGTCCTAGCTGGTTACACAGTAACATGTCCTGGCAGGTTATACGGTAACATGTCTTGGCTGGTTATACGGTAACATGTCATGGCTGGCTATACAGTAACGTCCTGGCTGGTTATACAGTAACATGTCCTGTCTGGTTATACAGTAACATGTCCTGGCTGGTTATACAGCAACATGTCCTGGCTGGTTATACAGTAACATGTCCTGGCTGGTTATACAGTAACATGTCCTGGCTGGTTATACAGTAACAGGTCCTGGCTGGTTATACAGTAACATGTCCTGGCTGGTTATACAGTAACATGTCCTAGCTGGTTATACAGTAACATGTCCTGTCTGGTTTTACAGTAACATGTCCTGGCTGGTTATACAGTAACATGTCCTGTCAGGTTATACGGTAACATGTCCTGGCTGGTTATACAGTAACATGTCCTGGCTGGTTATACAGTAACATGTCCTGGCTGGTTATACAGTAACATGTCATGGCTGGATATACAGTAACATTTCCTGGCTGGTTATACAGTAACAGGTCCTGGCTGGTTATACAGTAACATGTCTTGGCTGGTTATACAGTAACATGTCCTGGCTGGTTACACAGTAACATGTCATGGCTGGATATACAGTAACATGTCCTGGCTGGTTATACAGTAACATGTCCTGTCAGGTTATACAGTACCATGTCCTGTCTGGTTATGCAGTAACATGTCTTGGCTGGTTATACAGTAACATGTCCTGGCTGGTTATACAGTGACATGTCCTGGCTGGTTATACAGTAACATGTCCTGGCTGGTTATACAGTAACATATTCTGGCTGGTTATACAGTAACATGTCCTGGCTGGTTATACAGTAACATGTCCTGGCTTGTTATACAGTAACATTTCCTGGCTGGTTATACAGTAACATGTCCTGTCAGGTTATACGGTAACATGTCCTGGCTGGTTATACAGTAACATTTCCTGGCTGGTTATACAGTAACAGGTCCTGGCTGGTTATACAGTAACATGTCCTGGTTGGTTAAACAGTAACATGCCCTAGCTGGTTATACAGTAACATGTCCTGGCTGGTTACACAGTAACATGTCATGGCTGGTTATACAGTAACATGTCCTGGCTGGTTATACAGTAACATGTCCTGTCAGGTTATACAGTAACACGTCCTGTCTGGTTATGCAGTAACATGTCCTGGCTGGTTATACAGTAACATGTCCTGGTTGGTTATACAGTAACATGTCCTGGCTGGTTATACAGTAACATGTCCTAGCTGGTTACACAGTAACATGTCCTGGCAGGTTATACGGTAACATGTCCTGGCTGGTTATACGGTAACATGTCATGGCTGGCTATACAGTAACGTCCTGGCTGGTTATATAGTAACATGTCCTGTCTGGTTATACAGTAACATGTCCTGGCTGGTTATACAGCAACATGTCCTGGCTGGTTATACAGTAACATGTCCTGGCTGGTTATACAGTAACATGTCCTGTCTGGTTTTACAGTAACATGTCCTGGCTGGTTATACAGTAACATGTCCTCTCTGGATTTACAGTAACATGTCCTGTCTGGTTATACAGTAACATTTCCTGGCTGGTTATACAGTAACATGTCATGGCTGGTTATACAGTAACATGTCCTGGCTGGTTATACAGTAACATGTCCTGGCTGGTTATACAGTAACATGTCCTAGCTGGTTATACAGTAACATGTCCTTGCTGGTTACACAGTTACATGTCATGGCTGGATATACAGTAACATGTCCTGGCTGGTTATACAGTAACATGTCCTGTCAGGTTATACAGTAACATGTCCTGGCTGGTTATGCAGTGACATGTCCTGGCTGGTTATACAGTAACATGTCCTGGCTGGTTATACAGTAACATGTCCTGGCTGGTTATACAGTAACATGTCCTTGCTGGTTATACAGTAACATGTCCTGGCTGGTTATACAGTAACATGTCCTGTCAGGTTATACGGTAACATGTCCTGGCTGGTTATACAGTAACATTTCCTGGCTGGTTATACAGTAACAGGTCCTGGCTGGTTATACAGTAACATGTCCTGGCTGGTTATACAGTAACATGTCCTAGCTGGTTATACAGTAACATGTCCTGGCTGGTTACACAGTAACATGTCATGGCTGGATATACAGTAACATGTCCTGGCTGGTTATACAGTAACATGTCCTGTCAGGTTATAACGTAACATGTCCTGGCTGGTTATACAGTAACATGTCCTGTCTGGTTAAACAGTAACATGTCCTGGCTGGTTATACAGCAACATGTCCTGGCTGGTTATACAGTAACATGTCCTGGCTGGTTATACAGTAACATGTCCTGGCTGGTTATAGAGTAACATGTCCTGGCTGGTTATACAGTAACATGTCCTGTCTGGTTTTACAGTAACATGTCCTGGCTGGTTATACAGTAACATGTCCTGTCAGGTTATACGGTAACATGTCCTGGCTGGTTATACAGTAACATGTCCTGGCTGGTTATACAGCAACATGTCTTGGGTGGTTATACAGTAACATGTCATGGCTGGATATACAGTAACATGTCCTGGCTGGTTATACAGTAACAGGTCCTGGCTGGTTATACAGTAACATGTCTTGGCTGGTTGTACAGTAACAGGTCCTGGCTGGTTACACAGTAACATGTCATGGCTGGATATACAGTAACATGTCCTGGCTGGTTATACAGTAACATGTCCTGTCAGGTTATACAGTAACATGTCCTGTCTGGTTATGCAGTAACATGTCCTGGCTGGTTATACAGTAACATGTCCTGGCTGGTTATACAGTAACATGTCCTGGCTGGTTATACAGTAACATGTCCTGGCTGGTTATACAGTAACATGTCCTGGCTGGTTATACAGTAAAATGTCCTGGCTGGTTATACAGTAACATGTCCTGGCTGGTTATACAGTAACATTTCCTGGCTGGTTATACAGTAACATGTCCTGTCAGGTTATACGGTAACATGTCCTGGCTGGTTATACAGTAACAGGTCCTGGCTGGTTATACAGTAACATGTCCTGGTTGGTTATACAGTAACATGTCCTAGCTGGTTATACAGTAACATGTCCTGGCTGGTTACACAGTAACATGTCATGGCTGGATATACAGTAACATGTCCTGGCTGGTTATACAGTAACATGTCCTGTCAGGTTATGCAGTAACATGTCCTGTCTGGTTATGCAGTAACATGTCCTGGCTGGTTATACAGTAACATGTCCTGGCTGGTTATACAGTAACATGTCCTGGCTGGTTATACAGTAACATGTCCTAGCTGGTTACACAGTAACATGTCCTGGCAGGTTATACGGTAACATGTCCGGGCTGGTTATACGGTAACATGTCATGGCTGGCTATACAGTAACGTCCTGGCTGGTTATACAGTAACATGTCCTGTCTGGTTATACAGTAACATGTCCTGGCTGGTTATACAGCAACATGTCCTGGCTGGTTATACAGTAACATGTCCTGGCTGGTTATACAGTAACATGTCCTGTCTGGTTTTACAGTAACATGTCCTGGCTGGTTATACAGTAACATGTCCTCTCTGGATTTACAGTAACATGTCCTGTCTGGTTATACAGTAACATTTCCTGGCTGGTTATACAGTAACATGTCCTGGCTGGTTATACAGTAACAGGTCCTGGCTGGTTATACAGTAACATGTCCTGGCTGGTTATACAGTAACATGTCCTAGCTGGTTATACAGTAACATGTCCTTGCTGGTTACACAGTAACATGTCATGGCTGGATATACAGTAACATGTCCTGGTTGGTTATACAGTAACATGTCCTGTCAGGTTATACAGTAACATGTCCTGTCTGGTTATGCAGTAACATGTCCTGGCTGGTTATACAGTAACATGTCCTGGCTGGTTATACAGTAACATGTCCTGGCTGGTTATACAGTAACATGTCCTTGCTGGTTATACAGTAACATGTCCTGGCTGGTTATACAGTAACATGTCCTGGCTGGTTATACAGTAACATGTCCTGTCAGGTTATACGGTAACATGTCCTGGCTGGTTATACAGTAACATTTCCTGGCTGGTTATACAGTAACAGGTCCTGGCTGGTTATAAAGTTACATGTCCTGGCTGGTTATACAGTAACATGTCCTAGCTGGTTATACAGTAACATGTCCTGGCTGGTTACACAGTAACATGTCATGGCTGGATATACAGTAACATGTCCTGGCTGGTTATACAGTAACATGTCCTGTCAGGTTATACAGTAACATGTCCTGTCTGGTTATACAGTAACATGTCCTGTCTGGTTATACAGTAACTTGTCCTGCCTGGTTATACAGCAACATGTCCTGGCTGGTTATACAGTAACATGTCCTGTCAGGTTATACAGTAACATGTCCTGGCTGGTTATGCAGTGACATGTCCTGGCTGGTTATACAGTAACATGTCCTGGCTGGTTATACAGTAACATGTCCTGGCTGGTTATACAGTAACATGTCCTTGCTGGTTATACAGTAACATGTCCTGGCTGGTTATACAGTAACATGTCCTGTCAGGTTATACGGTAACATGTCCTGGCTGGTTATACAGTAACATTTCCTGGCTGGTTATACAGTAACAGGTCCTGGCTGGTTATACAGTAACATGTCCTGGCTGGTTATACAGTAACATGTCCTAGCTGGTTATACAGTAACATGTCCTGGCTGGTTACACAGTAACATGTCATGGCTGGATATACAGTAACATGTCCTGGCTGGTTATACAGTAACATGTCCTGTCAGGTTATAACGTAACATGTCCTGGCTGGTTATACAGTAACATGTCCTGTCTGGTTAAACAGTAACATGTCCTGGCTGGTTATACAGCAACATGTCCTGGCTGGTTATACAGTAACATGTCCTGGCTGGTTATACAGTAACATGTCCTGGCTGGTTATAGAGTAACATGTCCTGGCTGGTTATACAGTAACATGTCCTGTCTGGTTTTACAGTAACATGTCCTGGCTGGTTATACAGTAACATGTCCTGTCAGGTTATACGGTAACATGTCCTGGCTGGTTATACAGTAACATGTCCTGGCTGGTTATACAGCAACATGTCCTGGGTGGTTATACAGTAACATGTCATGGCTGGATATACAGTAACATTTCCTGGCTGGTTATACAGTAACAGGTCCTGGCTGGTTATACAGTAACATGTCTTGGCTGGTTGTACAGTAACAGGTCCTGGCTGGTTACACAGTAACATGTCATGGCTGGATATACAGTAACATGTCCTGGCTGGTTATACAGTAACATGTCCTGTCAGGTTATACAGTAACATGTCCTGTCTGGTTATGCAGTAACATGTCCTGGCTGGTTATACAGTAACATGTCCTGGCTGGTTATACAGTAACATGTCCTGGCTGGTTATACAGTAACATGTCCTGGCTGGTTATACAGTAACATGTCCTGGCTGGTTATACAGTAAAATGTCCTGGCTGGTTATACAGTAACATGTCCTGGCTGGTTATACAGTAACATTTCCTGGCTGGTTATACAGTAACATGTCCTGTCAGGTTATACGGTAACATGTCCTGGCTGGTTATACAGTAACAGGTCCTGGCTGGTTATACAGTAACATGTCCTGGTTGGTTATACAGTAACATGTCCTAGCTGGTTATACAGTAACATGTCCTGGCTGGTTACACAGTAACATGTCATGGCTGGATATACAGTAACATGTCCTGGCTGGTTATACAGTAACATGTCCTGTCAGGTTATGCAGTAACATGTCCTGTCTGGTTATGCAGTAACATGTCCTGGCTGGTTATACAGTAACATGTCCTGGCTGGTTATACAGTAACATGTCCTGGCTGGTTATACAGTAACATGTCCTAGCTGGTTACACAGTAACATGTCCTGGCAGGTTATACGGTAACATGTCCGGGCTGGTTATACGGTAACATGTCATGGCTGGCTATACAGTAACGTCCTGGCTGGTTATACAGTAACATGTCCTGTCTGGTTATACAGTAACATGTCCTGGCTGGTTATACAGCAACATGTCCTGGCTGGTTATACAGTAACATGTCCTGGCTGGTTATACAGTAACATGTCCTGTCTGGTTTTACAGTAACATGTCCTGGCTGGTTATACAGTAACATGTCCTCTCTGGATTTACAGTAACATGTCCTGTCTGGTTATACAGTAACATTTCCTGGCTGGTTATACAGTAACATGTCCTGGCTGGTTATACAGTAACAGGTCCTGGCTGGTTATACAGTAACATGTCCTGGCTGGTTATACAGTAACATGTCCTAGCTGGTTATACAGTAACATGTCCTTGCTGGTTACACAGTAACATGTCATGGCTGGATATACAGTAACATGTCCTGGTTGGTTATACAGTAACATGTCCTGTCAGGTTATACAGTAACATGTCCTGTCTGGTTATGCAGTAACATGTCCTGGCTGGTTATACAGTAACATGTCCTGGCTGGTTATACAGTAACATGTCCTGGCTGGTTATACAGTAACATGTCCTTGCTGGTTATGCAGTAACATGTCCTGGCTGGTTATACAGTAACATGTCCTGGCTGGTTATACAGTAACATGTCCTGTCAGGTTATACGGTAACATGTCCTGGCTGGTTATACAGTAACATTTCCTGGCTGGTTATACAGTAACAGGTCCTGGCTGGTTATACAGTAACATGTCCTGGCTGGTTATACAGTAACATGTCCTAGCTGGTTATACAGTAACATGTCCTGGCTGGTTACACAGTAACATGTCATGGCTGGATATACAGTAACATGTCCTGGCTGGTTATACAGTAACATGTCCTGTCAGGTTATAACGTAACATGTCCTGGCTGGTTATACAGTAACATGTCCTGTCTGGTTAAACAGTAACATGTCCTGGCTGGTTATACAGCAACATGTCCTGGCTGGTTATACAGTAACATGTCCTGGCTGGTTATACAGTAACATGTCCTGGCTGGTTATAGAGTAACATGTCCTGGCTGGTTATACAGTAACATGTCCTGTCTGGTTTTACAGTAACATGTCCTGGCTGGTTATACAGTAACATGTCCTGTCAGGTTATACGGTAACATGTCCTGGCTGGTTATACAGTAACATGTCCTGGCTGGTTATACAGCAACATGTCCTGGGTGGTTATACAGTAACATGTCATGGCTGGATATACAGTAACATTTCCTGGCTGGTTATACAGTAACAGGTCCTGGCTGGTTATACAGTAACATGTCTTGGCTGGTTGTACAGTAACAGGTCCTGGCTGGTTACACAGTAACATGTCATGGCTGGATATACAGTAACATGTCCTGGCTGGTTATACAGTAACATGTCCTGTCAGGTTATACAGTAACATGTCCTGTCTGGTTATGCAGTAACATGTCCTGGCTGGTTATACAGTAACATGTCCTGGCTGGTTATACAGTAACATGTCCTGGCTGGTTATACAGTAACATGTCCTGGCTGGTTATACAGTAACATGTCCTGGCTGGTTATACAGTAAAATGTCCTGGCTGGTTATACAGTAACATGTCCTGGCTGGTTATACAGTAACATTTCCTGGCTGGTTATACAGTAACATGTCCTGTCAGGTTATACGGTAACATGTCCTGGCTGGTTATACAGTAACAGGTCCTGGCTGGTTATACAGTAACATGTCCTGGTTGGTTATACAGTAACATGTCCTAGCTGGTTATACAGTAACATGTCCTGGCTGGTTACACAGTAACATGTCATGGCTGGATATACAGTAACATGTCCTGGCTGGTTATACAGTAACATGTCCTGTCAGGTTATGCAGTAACATGTCCTGTCTGGTTATGCAGTAACATGTCCTGGCTGGTTATACAGTAACATGTCCTGGCTGGTTATACAGTAACATGTCCTGGCTGGTTATACAGTAACATGTCCTAGCTGGTTACACAGTAACATGTCCTGGCAGGTTATACGGTAACATGTCCGGGCTGGTTATACGGTAACATGTCATGGCTGGCTATACAGTAACGTCCTGGCTGGTTATACAGTAACATGTCCTGTCTGGTTATACAGTAACATGTCCTGGCTGGTTATACAGCAACATGTCCTGGCTGGTTATACAGTAACATGTCCTGGCTGGTTATACAGTAACATGTCCTGTCTGGTTTTACAGTAACATGTCCTGGCTGGTTATACAGTAACATGTCCTCTCTGGATTTACAGTAACATGTCCTGTCTGGTTATACAGTAACATTTCCTGGCTGGTTATACAGTAACATGTCCTGGCTGGTTATACAGTAACAGGTCCTGGCTGGTTATACAGTAACATGTCCTGGCTGGTTATACAGTAACATGTCCTAGCTGGTTATACAGTAACATGTCCTTGCTGGTTACACAGTAACATGTCATGGCTGGATATACAGTAACATGTCCTGGTTGGTTATACAGTAACATGTCCTGTCAGGTTATACAGTAACATGTCCTGTCTGGTTATGCAGTAACATGTCCTGGCTGGTTATACAGTAACATGTCCTGGCTGGTTATACAGTAACATGTCCTGGCTGGTTATACAGTAACATGTCCTTGCTGGTTATGCAGTAACATGTCCTGGCTGGTTATACAGTAACATGTCCTGGCTGGTTATACAGTAACATGTCCTGTCAGGTTATACGGTAACATGTCCTGGCTGGTTATACAGTAACATTTCCTGGCTGGTTATACAGTAACAGGTCCTGGCTGGTTATACAGTAACATGTCCTGGCTGGTTATACAGTAACATGTCCTAGCTGGTTATACAGTAACATGTCCTGGCTGGTTACACAGTAACATGTCATGGCTGGATATACAGTAACATGTCCTGGCTGGTTATACAGTAACATGTCCTGTCAGGTTATACAGTAACATGTCCTGTCTGGTTATACAGTAACATGTCCTGTCTGGTTATACAGTAACTTGTCCTGGCTGGTTATACAGCAACATGTCCTGGCTGGTTATACAGTAACATGTCCTGTCAGGTTATACAGTAACATGTCCTGTCTGGTTATGCAGTAACATGTCCTGGCTGGTTATACAGTAACATGTCCTGGCTGGTTATACAGTAACATGTCCTGGCTGGTTATACAGTAACATGTCCTGGCTGGTTATACAGTAACATGTCCTGGCTGGTTATACAGTAAAATGTCCTGGCTGGTTATACAGTAACATGTCCTGGCTGGTTATACAGTAACATTTCCTGGCTGGTTATACAGTAACATGTCCTGTCAGGTTATACGGTAACATGTCCTGGCTGGTTATACAGTAACAGGTCCTGGCTGGTTATACAGTAACATGTCCTGGTTGGTTATACAGTAACATGTCCTAGCTGGTTATACAGTAACATGTCCTGGCTGGTTACACAGTAACATGTCATGGCTGGATATACAGTAACATGTCCTGGCTGGTTATACAGTAACATGTCCTGTCAGGTTATGCAGTAACATGTCCTGTCTGGTTATGCAGTAACATGTCCTGGCTGGTTATACAGTAACATGTCCTGGCTGGTTATACAGTAACATGTCCTGGCTGGTTATACAGTAACATGTCCTAGCTGGTTACACAGTAACATGTCCTGGCAGGTTATACGGTAACATGTCCGGGCTGGTTATACGGTAACATGTCATGGCTGGCTATACAGTAACGTCCTGGCTGGTTATACAGTAACATGTCCTGTCTGGTTATACAGTAACATGTCCTGGCTGGTTATACAGCAACATGTCCTGGCTGGTTATACAGTAACATGTCCTGGCTGGTTATACAGTAACATGTCCTGTCTGGTTTTACAGTAACATGTCCTGGCTGGTTATACAGTAACATGTCCTCTCTGGATTTACAGTAACATGTCCTGTCTGGTTATACAGTAACATTTCCTGGCTGGTTATACAGTAACATGTCCTGGCTGGTTATACAGTAACAGGTCCTGGCTGGTTATACAGTAACATGTCCTGGCTGGTTATACAGTAACATGTCCTAGCTGGTTATACAGTAACATGTCCTTGCTGGTTACACAGTAACATGTCATGGCTGGATATACAGTAACATGTCCTGGTTGGTTATACAGTAACATGTCCTGTCAGGTTATACAGTAACATGTCCTGTCTGGTTATGCAGTAACATGTCCTGGCTGGTTATACAGTAACATGTCCTGGCTGGTTATACAGTAACATGTCCTGGCTGGTTATACAGTAACATGTCCTTGCTGGTTATGCAGTAACATGTCCTGGCTGGTTATACAGTAACATGTCCTGGCTGGTTATACAGTAACATGTCCTGTCAGGTTATACGGTAACATGTCCTGGCTGGTTATACAGTAACATTTCCTGGCTGGTTATACAGTAACAGGTCCTGGCTGGTTATACAGTAACATGTCCTGGCTGGTTATACAGTAACATGTCCTAGCTGGTTATACAGTAACATGTCCTGGCTGGTTACACAGTAACATGTCATGGCTGGATATACAGTAACATGTCCTGGCTGGTTATACAGTAACATGTCCTGTCAGGTTATACAGTAACATGTCCTGTCTGGTTATACAGTAACATGTCCTGTCTGGTTATACAGTAACTTGTCCTGGCTGGTTATACAGCAACATGTCCTGGCTGGTTATACAGTAACATGTCCTGTCTGGTTATACTTCCTGGTCTATTGGGGGAAGTTCCACCCACATACTGCGAAGCAACAAAACATAGAAACATACACATGCATACACACACTATAGGCACTATACACACACGTACACATGGATTTTGTGTTGTAGATATGTTGTAGTAGAGTAGGGGCCTGAGGGCACACACTTAATGTGTTGTGAAATCTGTTGTGAATGTATTGTAATGTTGTTAAAATGGTTTGCTTCTTAATTTTGGTTGACCTCAGGAAGAGTAGCTGCTGCCTTGGCAGGAACTAATGGGAATCCATAATAAATACAAATACATACAGCAGACACACACACACACCCTCTTATATGATCTCTTACTTCTCTATATCACTGATTAACATATTGGATGTAAACATCTTAATAATGTCTCTGTATGATTTACAAAATTACGAACAACCAGACCCTGGTTTAAATACTATTTGAAATCTGTCAAATACTTTGAGCTTTCGGGACAATTCTATTGGTTCCATTAAGCCAGGCAAGCTCAACCAAGCACAGCTAAATTATTTGGGTTTTATTCATTAGGCATCAAACAGAAGAAAACAAACTGAAACAGGGAGGGACTAACTGTACCTGTCCAATAAGAATAACATGTTTTCATTTGACAAACATTTTACTATGGTGTGTCCTAATGAATACGTGACCCAGGTCTGATAATAACCACCAACCACTGACAGACATACAGACAGACAGACATGAATCTGTTATTAAAGGAAGTCAGTGGTATGGCTAAATATGAGTTGGCACAGCAACACATGCTGAAATCAACTGAAATTACAATACAATAGATGTTCCAGCAATAACTTCCCTAAACTACTCTGTCCCAAATGGAACCCTATTTCCTACATAGTGATGGACCCTGGTCAAAAGTAGTGCACTATACAGGGAATATGGTGCCATTTGAGATGTACCCTTCATGTCATTATTCACATTCTATGTAGGTCTTATGTACTGTATCTGTCCTGAAAACACAGGCCACTTTTCATCCATGGATATAAGGTCACCACAAGTACAACAGGACATCTATAAAGAAAAAGGCTTCATTTTAAACATCAATAACATCATTTTATTAAATCGTAAAACATTTATAATCTGTTCAATTTCTGAATTGGTTAAAATTAGGTGAAGGTTAGGGTTAAGGTAAGGGTCAGTTTTAGGTTTTGTCTATAATCTGCTTGTCAATGGGACGCCTGTCAGAAAAGTCCCTCATGTTGTGTATAATACATTATTTTATAAGTGTTTGTCTCCCCCTACTGGCTGTTATCTACAAACTCAGTTTCTTCCTTCTATTACTGTTACCTTGGCCCATAGTGATAGATAGAGGACTCATCTTTATATTTGACAATGTGGGTAGCGCCATTGAGGCTACAACCCATAGGAAAACCCACCCAGTTAAAAACTTTGACTACTTTAAAAATGGTGGAAGCACAGGTTTTTTTCTCGGTGGAGAGGAAGTAGGAATTGGAATCAAAGTATTAAGTATCTGTTCTGTTGAAGAGCAAAGGTGAACAAATTGAGAAACTTTTGTCACGCCCTGGCCTTAGTATTCTTTGTTTTCTTTATTATTTTAGTTAGGTCAGGGTGTGACATGGGGAATGTATGTGTTTTGGTTTGTCTAGGGGTTTTGTACGTTTATGGGTCAGTGTCTTGTCTAGGTGTTTGTATGTCTATGGCTGCCTAGATTGGTTCTCAATTAGAGGCAGCTGTGGTTCATTGTCTCTGATTGAGAGCCATATTTAAGGCAGCCATAGGCATTTGGGTTTTGTGGGTAATTGTCTATGTTGTACGTTTGTTGCTTGTGTTATGCACTTACGTCGTTAGCTTCACGGTCGTTTGTTGTTTTTGTTAAGTTTGTTATCAGTGTTCGTTTCTTGTTTTTTCCTTCTCTAAATAAAAGAGAATGTATTTTGCACACGCTGCGCCTTGGTCCTCTCTCTCTCCGCAAGACGATCGTGACAACTTTGCAACAAACCTTTACCTGATTGTGGCTTCTCTCTAACTGACTCCCAATGGTAATATCTAATGTATGATTACCTTTCTAACTGACTCCTAATGGTAATATCTACTGTATGATTACCTTTCTAACTGAATCCTAATGGTAATATCTACTGTATGATTACCTTTCTAACTGACTCCTAATGGTAATATCTCCATCCCTCCTGACTCTCTCTCACACCTGTTCCTCTCTGCTGTTTATGATCACCAGGTCTGCTCCTCTCTCCAGACAGTCATGTCTGCTCTCCTCCCAGGGTTTCTTCTCAGTAGAGAGGAAGTACAAACTGGAGTCAAAGTATCTCCATCCCTCCTGACAATGCTGCTCTGTTGAAGAGTAAAGGTGAACACATTGAGAAACGTAGCCAGTATCTTTATACTCATAAACCCATATATATTTACTATTGCTGTTGATAATTACTATATATAATTTATCACAGTTATATCTCAAAAAGATTTGCCTGAATATGGCCTTTCTCTTCAGTCAGGTTGTTGTATCTGTTCTGTAGCTGGTCTCTCTCTTCAGTCAGGTTGTTGTATCTGGTCTCTCTCTCCAGTCAGGTTGTTGTATCTGGTCTGTAACTGGTCTCTTTCTTCAGTCAGGTTGTTGTATCTGGTCTAAGTGGTCTCTCTCTCCAGTCAGGTTGTTGTATCTGGTCTGTAGCTGGTCTCTCTCTCAAGTCAGGTTGTTGTATCTGGTCTGTAACTGGTCTCTTTCTTCAGTCAGGTTGTTGTATCTGGTCTGTAGCTGGTCTCTCTCTCCAGTCAGGTTGTTGTATCTGGTCTGTAGCTGGTCTCTCTCTCCAGTCAGGTTGTTGTATCTGGTCTGTAACTGGTCTCTTTCTTCAGTCAGGTTGTTGTATCTGGTCTATAGCTTGTCTCTCTCTTCAATTGTGTTGGTCTTATAAAGGGAAAAACTCTGTGACAAGTTGTTCCTTTTATCCTCAGAATCTTTGATGGCTCTGTTATCTACAAATTATAAACACATAGTTACTAGGTAAAACACCAGACAAATAGGCTTAGTAACCAGCACTTCTTACAATTAGGTGATAAGCAATGAACTTGGACACAAACTCACAGTAGACAGACAGGTCTATGATCCCAGCCAGTAGAACACACAACAGCCCCAGACACACTGCAGCAACTAGGAAGGGTCTCTTCTCTGATCTATCAGGCTCTGTGGACACACACAATATAGTGTTATGTTTTGTGAGTGTGTGTTTTACCTGAGTGCTGGTCTCCTGGTCCATTATTAGGAGCAGTGTCTGCTGTCTCTTCTCTCTTGGCGCTGGTCTCACCTTCTCTCAGGGTGTCTGCACTGACGTAGATATCCACAATCCTCTCCTCCATCTCACCTCTGTCAAACTTGACCTTCTTGTTCATATCTGGTTCAGCAGATAGATGACCTTTGACATCTTTAACAATGCCTGGGTCTTTCTATGTAGGTCTACTGCAGGGGTGAATAGCTGATATCAACTTTGGATTGGACAATTACATGACATTTTCTCAAGAGCAATTCCTGAGGGGGACACCAAAAGTAGTGCTCTAACACATAGCCTACGTTGTAATATGTTACATGTATATTGAGGAACCATAATTACTACAACTGGATAATTGATAGGTACAGTAGTTAACTGAAGGGTTGTCCCAACTTGTTCAAATGTTTAAATCATTATAGTACAACTACTAATAATAGTTATAGCAGTGTTCCTTATCAGTCCAGTATGTAGGCAGGTATTTGTATTTACAACCAGCAATACCAAGAAAGGCCAGTAGGTGGCGATGGTACTGTAGACTGTGTATTGGTGCAGTTTTCAGAAATACAATGAACATGGTGTGATCTCATCTAAAATAATCTCTATTGAGAACCATCACAAAGTTGGTCTCCGTATTGAATTTACCTTTTTATTTTACTATTTCTATTTATATAGTCATTAAATATGTGCCACTGGCCTGAGTCTACTACAATAGCTTTACATGAACAAAAAGCTCAAAATGAGTACAGTTGTAAAAGCAAAATAACTACTTCAATGAAAAACCCAAATAAATCAACCAAAATATCCTTCAAAAATACTTATTGTTCAGTCAGTGTCTCAACTCTCCAAACAGCAGCTATGGACAAGTATGTCACACAATGTATGTAATTTTAAATACAATAACATTAAATAAATAATTAGTAAGTGTAATGTCATGTACTAAAAACTGAAAACTACTAAACAAAAGCACAAATATCATACTATACAGCAGGGGTTCTCAAACAGGGGTCCGTGGACCTCTAGGGGTCCCTGGTGTAATTGCAAAGGGTCGGTGAAATAAAAAAGTGTAATGAACGTATTCAGAACCACAAGGATTCCAGTAACTGTACATATAATATAGAGGGGGTGGAGGTCCCTGAGGACCGCTCAAAACCTTGCCTGCCTTGCCTCAAAATATGCAGGGGATCCAGTACCCAAAAAAGGTTGAGAACTACTGCTATACACACTACAGAACAAAATAAACAGACACATGTTTGTAGGTTTCAAAGGATCTTTAATGGTCTCGTTGCAAAAGATAAATAATTTCTACTGTTACCCCACGCGCTGGATAACTGGGCACTGATTGGATTTAGCTGGTGTGCTGTTACAGTTACAAAGTGGCGGTGGGTTTGGCAGCTTTGATGTGCTGTGAATTTTACAATGGCTTTTCTCCAGGTCCTAAATCCTGCACTAATGAAGGCAGCATCCGCTCTTTGGCCAAAAGATGTCTGGCTTGAAAACCCTTGGCTACAGTGAAAACACAACACTCCTTTCATTGATGGATTATATTGTAGCCAGGGGAAATCGCGAAACCATCTCTCTTGAAACCTCAACACTCTGTAGGCAAGAATTTGTGGTTCTATAAATTGTGCGTGGCTGATATGGTTTTGTGCCATCGCTGAGGTAACTGGACAATGCTGTGCCACTGTCCCCTATACTGGTGCTGCTGGCAACAAGGGTGACACCTGGTCCTGCCGTGGCTGTGACATTGTTCTCTGAAGTCTCTCTCCCTGGCTCTTTCCCTTTCACCACCCTCACTGACTCAGTCTGTCTCCTAGAAAATAAATAAGGTGTTTGCCGTACTCCTAACTACCGGTACCCAAAACTACACAATTAATCACAACAGCAATACCATTGCCTTTAACATATCTTCGGTCAGTCACCAGTTTAAGTTGAGAGTGGGGGTATCCATGGCATTTTCCAATTATGTCCCAGTTTTACAAGCCTTAATAAAAAGAGAGAACCTTTCATAATGTTGCCAAACAAAGACTCAACAAACTTACCTGAGACTCCCTGTCTCTGCCAGTCTGTCCCTGCCCATCTGTCCCCAGCTCTGCTGTCTGTGTGCCATCTGTTGCCTGCTCTGCCTAATGACATCATTATGAAACATTTACATTATCATTTCACTTCTTTCAAATGAACATTTTATCAACTAGTCTTTGAGATATTAGGCTACTAGGGGGTTCTTACTTGACGTTTTGTTGTACTGAAAAATACTCTTGATGTCTGTCTTGATGTCTGCCATTTTTCTACCTGGCTGGCTACACCGTGTGCAGGTTATTTACAGTAGGAGATGGGCTTCTATCATATATTATCTTCTATATGGGCTTCTATCATCTTCTATCATTCTAGATGGGCTTCGATCTAAAAAGAAGCTGGCTAGTCAGCTAGCAAATGTGAAACGGATTGACAGCTGTATGAGTTCACCATTTACACAACGTATGCTGCAACCTTTTGTAATTTTAATATAGTTTTTGTTTTATATTGGCTGGCTTCCAACAATAGCTGAATTTGCAGAGCTAGCGAGCACCAATTCTGTTTCTGTGGTGTTTGCTATAATCTTTGCTATCGTCAGTTTACTCCAAGATCGGCACACATGTGCTTCAAAGACCCCCAGCAACAATTTAGCTTTTGCAACGAGACAATTAAAGATTTTTAAGACAATGGTAGAAGAGAGTGTAGTTCTGTTCAGTTTGGACTTGTTTATCGCTAACCTTATCACAGGGACTTCGAAGCACTACAGCTGCATGCTGATGTTGGAATAAACTGACGATCGCAAAGATCCACCTCTGACGACGCCACATACATGGAATAGGTACTAGCTAGCTTGATAGCTAATGTTTGCTCGCTAGCTCTGCAAATGTAGCTATTGTGTGTTTGAACCCTGCCAACATAAAACAACATCGCTATGGTGCGATTGACTGGATCACCCTCACGTTAGTTACGTGCATTGAGGGCCTTTCAGATGGTGGACACGAACCCTCTGTTACCTTGCCAGCTAAGGAACACTACATTGCATTGCTAGCTTCTCTCATTGACTCAAATTCAAATAGCTGCAAAAACTGGTTGATGTTACTGTAGCTAGCTAGCAAACATAAGTTAACCGCTAGCTAACATAGAGAGTGATCTGTAAGTTCATGCAGCGAAAATGAAGACTGGTGACGGTTATAAATGTGTCTTCTTGTATTGAGTGGTAAAAGAAATGTCTAACATATCCTTTGTCTGAACTACTTACTGGAGGTCAGCCACCAACAACAGACTATGTCAGAATCCCACACATGCACAGTACCTGCATCATGTGACACTGCTGGGTGGTGGGAGGCAGTGGATATAACCATTGTGAGGCAAAGGGCGGGGGTGTCGCAATCTTTGGAAACTAAAAAACACGCTATTAAGTGTTTATAATCAGCACAAGTGCTTTCATTGCGTATTATTAATATTATTGATATTACATAGTTATGTTTACAGTGATATATTGGGGGGACAAATCATATTTTTCCCAGGAAGGGGGGACGTGTCCCCCCCGTCCCCCTGGGATTTCCGCCGATGGTCTACTGTACATTAAGTCTCTTGTTCTAGAATTAATGTGGTGGTCTTCCAACATGGCCGTCTTGAGGCGTTGTAGGTCAACTGCAGGCCCTCTATACGTTAAATGCATGCTTCTAGCGATATCTCTGTCTCTGAGTTATCTGTGTGTCTCTGTCTGTGTGACAGCTGTAGGTATTAACTCTAGGGGGGTATCAGCAAAATGACTTGGGTAGTTGTGGCTATGCTAATACAAAAAATGGAACAAGTTTTCAAACATGTGTGCATACTTGTGTGAGAGATACAATGGTTATTGTTAAAGCATTTTCTGCAGCACAATATAAAGTATTCCATTTCTCTACATGGTCATCTTGTCCAGAGTATATCTCAACACAGTCCTCCTGCCCAGGGAACAGGACTTGCTATTTGTGATGATGGACAGGACACTATCATACCAGGAAGATATAGATCATAGAGGGGAAGTGGAGAACAAAGGCTAGTTGTTAACATATATTAAATATCATATGTAACAGCCCCAAGATAATTCAGGGAGTTTCCAGAACTCCTCCTTCCTTTCACCTTTCTGCTGATCTGGACCCTCTGTTTACTCCCAAATATACATCAACATGTTCAGGAGGTCCAGGACTACAAACATGGGTCATTATAATGTCCATACAATAGATTTGACACTACAAACTGCTCCAAGTGTATATTGCGGGTGGGTAGTCTTAACCAGTGAGGATGAGATTTTGAGTGACAGCTGTTTGAACGACTGAAAATATCCACTTCACTCTTTTGGGACCGTTATATGGGAACAGCAGTCAAATATGAGCATTTGATATTGTATGTGACTTGACAACAAAGACTGATGGTCAAAGATGATTAAGTAACATCCTTTGAGATCCTTTTATATCTCTACTACACTCATTGATTAGTGATACAGTCAACTCCTATACAGTGTATGTAATGGTGGTTTGGTACTGTTGAGAATGTTATCACCAGGCCTAAACTGGAGCATGTAAATATCTGAAGAATACATTTGATTTGAACATTATTTGTATGCACAAAGTCAAATGTACTAACTTCATGTTGCCTCTGATATGTCAAACATAACTACTGGTACACAGGAAGCTACAAACAGGAAATAAGTAGGACTTTTATTAATATGATACAACAAACAAATACAACAATAGGTGCATTTGAATGCGTGTGTGTACCTCCATGCATGTGTGCAAGTGTGATAGAGAGAGAGTTTGTGTGTGTGCGTGTGCGAGAGAGAGAGAGAGAGAGAGAGAATGAAGAACAAAGTTGTGTACACTATATACTGCTGTATGTGTTACAGTATGTTGTCATGGTGATGTTAAAACACTTTCTCACAAATCCAGTTGAGTTTCCTGTCACATGACATGTCATTCCATGCCTTAAGTGGAGTCCAATCTTTATGTATCTCAACACAGTCCTCCTCCCCACTAGGATCTTCACTATCAGGCTGCTTGTCATTCCAGTACCTACAGGGTTAAAAACAGTCAGATATCATGGTTAATACCAGTACCTACAGGGTTAACAACAGTCAGATATCATGGTTAATACCAGTACCTACAGGGTTAACAACAGTCAGATATCATGGTTAATACCAGTACCTACAGGGTTAAAAACAGTCAGATATCATGGTTAATACCAGTACCTACAGGGTTAAAAACAGTCAGATATCATGGTTAATACCAGTACCTACATGGTTAAAAACCATCAGATATCATGGTTAATACCAGTACCTACAGGGTTAAAAACAGTCAGATATCATGGTTAATACCAGTACCTACAGGGTTAATAACAGTCAGATATCATGGTTAATACCAGTACCTACAGGGTTAACAACAGTTAAATATCATGGTAATACCAGTACCTAAAGGGTTAATAACAGTCAGATATCATGGTTAATACCAGTACCTACATGGTTAAAAGCAGTCAGATATCATGGTTAATACCAGTACCTACAGGGTTAACAACAGTCAGATATCATGGTTAATACCAGTACCTACAGGGTTAACAACAGTCAGATATCATGGTTAATACCAGCACCTACAGGGTTAAAAGCAGTCAGATATCATGGTTAATACCAGTATCTACAGGGTTAATAACGATCAGATATCATGATTAATACCAGTACCTACAGGATTAACAACAATAAGACATCACAGTAACAACATCATAATATGTAGACATTTTTCATGTTATAGTTAATTGTCTTGACTGGTATCATCAATGACAGTAACCTGTATAGAAAACGGTTGAAAGGAGCCTTATTGACAGATTAGTTATCATCTCTCACCCTGTGGTCAGTGGGGTGCCGTCCACCCATTTCCAGGTCCCCTCCTTAACAGAGTCAGTCAGACCAATCCAGACTCTCTTCTTGAGGTTGAAGAAAAATGTCTGTTTTTGAGAAAGATAAATAAACAGCCGTTTATGTTTGATCATATCTACCCCCTGCACACCCATCGCCTCTCCCTCTCCCTCTCCCTCTCCCTCTCCCTCTCCCTCTCCCTCCCCCTCTCACCTGTTCCTTATAACTGTTTATGATCACCAGGTCTGCTCCTCTCTCCAGACAGGCCTCTCTGCTCTCCTTCCAGGTTTTAGACTCAGTAGACAGGAAGTACCAACTGGATTCAAACTTCTGCCAGCCTTCAGGACAGGTTTGAAAATATTGATGAAAATACGAATTTCCTTCAATTTATCACACTGGACACTTAATGAAAGAACACAGACTGATGATCAGTAGTGTGGTATTAATGATAATTTATTGCTGTAGGTTTACTCACTGAGATTGGTAAGCCTCCAGTTAAGAAAATCTCTCTCAGTCTGTAGCTGGTCTCTCTCTTTAGTCATGGTGTTGTAACTGGTCTGTAGGTTGGCTCTCTCTTTAGTCATGGTGTTGTAACTGGTCTGTAGCTGGGCTCTCTCTTTAGTCAGGGTGTTGTAACTGGTCTGTAGCTGGGCTCTCTCTTTAGTCATGGTGTTGTAACTGGTCTGTAGCTGGGCTCTCTCTTTAGTCAGGGTGTTGTAACTGGTCTGTAGCTGGGCTCTCTCTTTAGTCAGGGTGTTGTAACTGGTCTGTAGCTGGGCTCTCTCTTTAGTCATGGTGTTGTAACTGGTCTGTAGCTGGTCTCTCTCTTCAGTCAGGTTGTTGTAACTGGTCTGTAGGTTGGCTCTCTCTTTAGTCATGGTGTTGTAACTGGTCTGTAGCTGGGCTCTCTCTTCAGTCAGGTTGTTGTAACTGGTCTGTAGGTTGGCTCTCTCTTTAGTCATGGTGTTATAACTGGTCTGTATCTGGTATCTCTCTTTAGTCAGGTTGTTGTAGCTGGTCTGTAGCTGTTCTATCTCTGCAGATGAGTTGGTCTTATAGGCTATGAAGCTCTTAGAGACCCCATCATCTGTTATCACAACAACAAAGTGTATCAATAAAATAGATAATCTGGTGAATTGTAGGTGAATGCTGGTGAATTGTAGGAATTGTAACTTAAGACTTACAGTAGACAGACAGGCCTATGATCCCAGCCAGTAGAACACACATCAGCCCCAGACACACTGCAGCAACTCTGGAGGATCTCTTCTCTGAGTTATCAGGTTCTGTGGACACAGGTACTGTACATAGCATCAATGAGACACAATAACACTTTTAAAGTGATGTTTTCTCACCCCATCTCTCTTCCTGTTGAGGGGGACTTGTGGTTGTTAAATATACAGCTTCTCACATTAACAGGAAATATAGTGACCAGTTAGTTATCTCCTAGCCTTGCTAACGTTAGCCAGCTAGCTAATAATAGTAGAATTCATATG
The DNA here is from genome assembly GCF_016432855.1 of Salvelinus namaycush. Taxonomy (NCBI): domain Eukaryota; kingdom Metazoa; phylum Chordata; class Actinopteri; order Salmoniformes; family Salmonidae; genus Salvelinus; species Salvelinus namaycush. The sequence goes on from NC_052314.1 coordinate 64,345,021, forward strand.
TTCAGGACATTCGTAACATATTGTACGTTTTGCAAATTCATAACATATACCCATTGTAATTCGTAACATATCATACAAAATGTAATTTGTAACATACCAAATGGATCATGGACATCCACAACTTGATACATATCATATGATACCTATCATATTACACTAAATGGAGTGAGTCGGATTTACGTACAGAATAATAAGAAATGCAATGAGACCAGATGGTAATACACAGTAGCGATTTGCATAGGACTTTATGAACATTAAAATGAATGTTTCTGCAGTTAGTATACATCCTAAAATACAGAGCCTCGAACATTTCAGAACATTTAACCTCTAGTCTTAAAGGAACAACGTTTGTGTCACGTTCCTGACCTGTTTTCTGTTGTTTTGTATGTGTGTGATGGTCAGGGCGTGAGTTTTGGGTGGGCATTCTATGTTGTGTGTTTCTATGTTGGTTTAGGGTTGCCTGGTATGGCTCTTAATTAGAGGCAGGTGTTTTGCGTTCCTCTAATTAAGAGTCATATTTAGGTAGGTTGTTTCACTGTGTTCGTTGTGGGTGGTTGTTACCTGTCTCTGTGTTTGTGTTCTGCACCAGATAGGTCTGTATCGGTTTTCACGGTTTGTTGTTTTGTTTGTTGTTTGTAGTGTTCACTTGTCGTCAAATTAAACATGTTGAACACTAACCGCGCTGCACTTTGGTCCTCTCCTTCACCCCTGGAAGAAAGCCGTTACAGTTTGTTACAGTTTATTTTACTCAGTTGAAATTTGAAGCCTTGGGGCATGGGGCATCGACCAACCTCATCACATTAACATGAGGTAAATTGTTTATGCGGCAAGTGGAAAGATAATAACCATTAGTATAAACTTCCACGTGTGTGTCTCTATGACTACGGTGTATTTACCAGTGTTCTGAGATTCAGGTTGTTTATCTATGGTCCTGTCCACAGTATCCTGTCCACAGCTCTTTCTGTAACATTAGCATAAATATCCCCAGACTGCTCCATATAAAGGCAATTCTAATTTCCCCCTTAAAATATACTGTGGTACTTTATGGATCTGCACACAGTACAACAGACAGTATATTATGTTGTATATCCTGTTAAACAGCTGTTTTAGTTTATCAGTCTGTTGTGTCTGAGAACGTACAGTGTTATAGGTGTAGGGAGGACTTCACACCTTAACCAGTGGTTTGAGCAGACAGCAACCTCCAGGAAGAGACACAACAGCAGATAGACACCATGATGAGTGTGTGGATATGTAGCAGACAGCAACCTCCAGGAAGAGACACAACAGCAGATAGACACCATGATGAGTGTGTGGGTATGTAGCAGACAGCAACCTCCAGGAAGAGACACAACAGCAGATAGACACCATGATGAGTGTGTGGGTATGTAGCAGACAGCAACCTCCAGGAAGAGACACAACAGCAGATAGACACCATGATGAGTGTGTGGGTATGTAGTAGACAGCAACCTCCAGGAAGAGACACAACAGCAGATAGACACCATGATGAGTGTGTGGGTATGTAGCAGACAGCAACCTCCAGGAAGAGACACAACAGCAGATAGACACCATGATGAGTGTGTGGGTATGTAGCAGACAGCAACCTCCAGGAAGAGACACAACAGCAGATAGACACCATGATGAGTGTGTGGGTATGTAGTAGACAGCAACCTCCAGGAAGAGACACATAGCAGATAGACACCATGATGAGTGTGTGGATATGTATTAGACAGCAACCTCCAGGAAGAGACACAACAGCAGATAGACACCATGATGAGTGTGTGGATATGTAGCAGACAGGTCCACTGGTGTATGGTGCATTGTGTTGCCGTTGGTAACCTACACGTTGTCCCTTGTACAGTGAAGGTTGTGAGTCATTCTTATCTTCTATTAGTATTGTTTTTTTTGTATGTGTGTGTGTGTGTGTGTTTGTGTGTGTGTGTCCAGGTCACACTGTTAAGTATCCAATCACATTCAATTAGGAAGCTGGTAGACCTTGTTAAAGAACTTTGTTCCTTCATTTATTAATCTGTGCTTTGTTATTCTTATTATTAAAGTGATAAGCATAGGCTAATCATTCGTCCCACTTTTTTGCAAAATCACATGACATGTTTCTAATAAAAATAAAGAAGAATCATTTTCCAGAGTACAGTATGACTACATACTCTCCTCTAAATCTAAACACAACAATTATTTGTCTTATCTCTTAATTTTCATCTTCCTCCTCTATGTCTCTCTCTGACATTAAGGCTCTATTTCAATTAGTCTCTCCTCTCATCCTATCTCCTCATCTCCTCATATCTACTCCTTTCTCCTCTCCTCCCATCTCCTCTCCTCCCATCTTCTTATCTCTTCTCCTCCATATCACTGTATCCAACAATCAACATAGTATTGACTACCAGCTAGCTAATGTTAGTAGAATTCATATCTTTAGGACATTCGTAACATATTGTATGTTTTTGCAAATTTGTAACATATCATACACATTGTAATTCGTAACATATTATACAAAATGGATGATGGTCATCCACACATTGATACATACCATATGAAAGGTAATATATCATATTAAAATGGAGTGTCTCTGATTTACGAACAGAATAATACTAAATGTTTTGAGACTAGGTGTAACGAACGTCTACTTCGTCCTCCTCCTCAGACGAGGAGAGGAGAGAAGGATCAGATGACCAAAATGCAGCGTGGTAATTAGACATATTTATTTCAAAAAAACAGACGAAGACGAAAAACTCTTAAACAAACTACAAAACAACAAACGATGTAGACAGACCTGGACTTAGAACTTACATACAACAAAGAACGCACGAACAGGTACAGACTACAAACAAACGAACGAACGAACGAACGATACAGTCCCGTGTGGTAACAAACATACAAACACCGGAAACAACCACCCACAACAAACAATGTGAAACAACCTACCTTAATATGGTTCTCAATCAGAGGAAACGTAAACCACCTGCCTCTAATTGAGAACCATATCAGGTAACCCATTAACCAACATAGATACACATAACATAGAATGCCCACCCCAACTCACGCCCTGACCGACTAAACACATACAAAACAACAGAAAACAGGTCAGGAACGTGACACTAGGTTGGACTAGGTTGGACTTATCGGCATAGTAATTACTAGACTACCAGAAAAACAATGAGAGAGAGCTTCCAATCATGTTCCTAAAAATATGTTTTGACTCATGGATGTCATTCCATGAGAACTGTAGATGTATTATAGAAGCCAAGTACTATTTGCATTTGAAAATGTAATGGAAAGAGAGACAAAATGTGTTGATAATGGTATGCTCATCTTTGACAGTGTCTTTAAAGCTGTAAAAACATAGGACTATGTCTATAATTGAGGAGGATGTTTGTATTACAGTGTCTGACTGTCTGGATCTCTGTGTTGTTTAGGTACTGGCAGACGGACTGTGTTGAGACAAACTATGGACTAGATGACCCTGTAAAGACATGGAATGATGACAATTGTGGCAAAAATCAAAACTGGATATCTCTCGCTCTCTCGCTCGCGCTCTCATATACAAAAATAGAACACGTATGCATTCTTGTGTCCGTGCTGTGTGTATGTGTGAGAGATTTTTACAGTGGTTATTGTTAGACCATTATCTGCAGGACAATATAAATCATTCCATGTCTCTACATGGTCACCTTGTCCAGAGTATATCTCAACACAGTCCTCCTGCCCAGGGAATGGGACTTGCTATTTGTGATGATGGACAGGACACTATTATACCAGGAAGATATAGATCATAGAGGGGAAGTGGACAACAAAGGCTAGTTGTTAACATATATTACATATCATATGTAACAGCCCCAAGATAATTCAGGGAGTTTCCAGAACTCCCCCTTCCTTTCACCTTTCTGCTGATCTGGACCCTCTGTTTACTCCCAAATATACATCAACATGTTCAGGAGGTCCAGGACTACAAACATGGGTCATTATAATGTCCATACAATAGATTTGACATTACAAACTGCTCCAAGTGGATATATGAGGGTGGGTAGTCTTAACCAGTGAGGATGAGATGACAACAGTAACCACCGTGTCTCTCCTCTACATTTACCCATTAGTAATTTTTTTAAATGTTAACTAGGTAAGTAAATTAAGAACAAGTTCTTATTTACAATGACAACCTACCCCGGCCAAACCTCCCCCTAACCCGGACGACGCTGGGCCAATTGTGCGCCGCCCTATGGGACTACTGATCATGGTCGTTTGTTATACAGCCTTGGATTGAACACAGGTCTGTAGTGACGGCTCTTGCACTTCAATGCAGTGCTTAAGACCGCTGCGCCACTCAGCCCCCCATTTAGCAGACTATGTTATCCAGAGTGACTTACAAAAGTATGTTTAAGTGCCTTGCTCAAGGGCACATCGACAGATTTTTCACGTAGTCGGCTCAGGAATTCGATCCAGCAACCTTTCGGTTACTGGCCTAGTGATCTTAACTGCTAGAAGTCCTGCCGCCGTCTCTCTTCATGAACCTGATTGGTCGAGGAGATTTTGAGTGACAGCTGGTTGAATGACTGAAAAGATCCACTTCACTTCCCTCTTTTGGGACCCATATGGAGGAACAATAATCAAATATGAGCATTTGATATTGTGCTTTTGTGTAACTTGACAACAAGACTGACTGTCAAAGAGTATTATGAGAACACACAGCAGCCCCAGACACACTGCAGCAACTCCAGAGGGTCTCTTCCACCACTGAACATGTACTGAATCACACATTAAAGATCGTTGGTAATGTGTTTTACTGTATCATCCAGGATTGGGAAAAATAAATCTGTTTAATGTGTAGTGTGTGTGTGTGTATGTATGTTCATGCAATCTTACCTGAAGCAACAACTCCATCTCTTGAACTGGGCTTGAAGGTTCTTACGTTGGAATATAATTGGCCGTCAATGTCTGTGTTCTTCATTGCATCAGGCTCATCGTCTTCAAATCCATCTGAGTTTTCATAAACTCCCTTTGACATCTTAACACACTTGTGCTCAAATACAGTAACTTCTACTTCTAACCTCAACTCTAATATACGTCTGTAGCTGTGTCTTCTCCCTGCACTGTCCTGCGTCTGTGTGACTTTAGGTAGTGAAACTATCTGTCATCCACAGTGGATGATAAATTGTGAAATCAACACAACACTGGCCACCATGTGACTCCCACCAGCCTTAGTTTGATAATATACTACATGATATGACTCCCACCAGCCTTAGTTGGATAATATACTACATGATATGACTCCCACCAGCCTTAGTGTGATAATATACTACATGATATGACATTATATCATGCTATGTGATGTATGTGTGAATTCACAGGGTCCCAATGTTGGATCTGCTAAAATAAATTGGGATCTTTTTAATTTACATGTACACTACATATATTCTGACTGACTTTATACTAGCCTCTGCCTTCAATGGAGAGCACATTATGGCTCTCACTCTGTGACTGGAAGTGTAGGGAGAAGTTGATCTTGGGTCAGTTTTGCATTTCCACCACAAATGGTTAAGGTTAAGATTGGGGGAAAGAAACCTGTTCCTAGATCTGTACCTAGGGGAAACCTCCCCCCGTGTTGTGACCGGCCACCAATGGCCATATAGGGGTCTTTGTTCTATCTATGCTGACTGTGAAGAGTTACTCAGAATGAAAAAGCAGAAGTTCTGACAACATCTCCATAGTTTCAGTTTTAAGGGAATAGAAAGAATAAAAACCCTTCACATGTTTTATGATAAAACATTCATATTTCCACCCTGTCTTTTAGTACAACATAACATATACATACTGGTTACATCTAATGACACAACTCTCTCTGAACTGATTCCACTGTTCCACATGACATCTACCTACATGAACTATTATACAACTCTACAGCTCTACTCTATTCCACAGGAGGAGAGAAAGCATCACACAGATCCTGAGATATAGGGACAGAGTCAAAGGTGTCCCTCTGGTGGACGTAGTACTAACTACAGGTACAGCTGTAGTGTTGGTGACAGAGACCTGGGTGAATGTAGTACTAACTACAGGTACAGCTGTAGTGTTGGTGACAGAGACCTGGGTGGATGTAGTACTAACTACAGGTACAGCTGTAGTGTTGGTGACAGAGACCTGGGTGAATGTAGTACTAACTACAGGTACAGCTGTGGTGTTGGTGACAGAGACCTGGGTGGATGTAGTACTAACTACAGGTACAGCTGTGGTGTTGGTGACAGAGACCTGGGTGGATGTAGTACTAACTACAGGTACAGCTGTGGTGTTGGTGACAGAAACCTGGGTGGATGTAGTACTAACTACAGGTACAGCTGTAGTGTTGGTGACAGAGACCTGGGTGGATGTAGTACTAACTACAGGTACAGCTGTAGTGTTGGTGACAGAGACCTGGGTGAATGTAGTACTAACTACAGGTACAGCTGTAGTGTTGCTGACAGAGACCTGGGTGGATGTAGTACTAACTACAGGTACAGCTGTAGTGTTGGTGACAGAGACCTGGGTGAATGTAGTACTAACTACAGGTACAGCTGTAGTGTTGGTGACAGAGACCTGGGTGGATGTAGTACTAACTACAGGTACAGCTGTAGTGTTGGTGACAGAGACCTGGGTGAATGTAGTACTAACTACAGGTACAGCTGTGGTGTTGGTGACAGAGACCTGGGTGGATGTAGTACTAACTACAGGTACAGCTGTGGTGTTGGTGACAGAGACCTGGGTGGATGTAGTACTAACTACAGGTACAGCTGTGGTGTTGGTGACAGAAACCTGGGTGGATGTAGTACTAACTACAGGTACAGCTGTAGTGTTGGTGACAGAGACCTGGGTGGATGTAGTACTAACTACAGGTACAGCTGTAGTGTTGGTGACAGAGACCTGGGTGAATGTAGTACTAACTACAGGTACAGCTGTAGTGTTGCTGACAGAGACCTGGGTGGATGTAGTACTAACTACAGGTACAGCTGTAGTGTTGGTGACAGAGACCTGGGTGGATGTAGTACTAACTACAGGTACAGCTGTAGTTTTGGTGTCAGAGACCTGGGCGGATGTAGTACTAACTACAGGTACAGCTGTAGTGTTGGTGACAGAGACCTGGGTGGATGTAGTACTAACTACAGGTACAGCTGTAGTGTTGGTGACAGAGACCTGGGTGGATGTAGTACTAACTACAGGTACAGCTGTAGTGTTGGTGACAGAGACCTGGGTGGATGTAGTACTAAGTACAGGTACAGCTGTAGTGTTGGTGACAGAGACCTGGGTGGATGTAGTACTAACTACAGGTACAGCTGTTGTGTTGGTGACAGAGACCTGGGTGGATGTAGTACTAACTACAGGTACAGCTGTAGTGTTGGTGACAGAGACCTGGGTGGATGTAGTACTAAGTACAGGTACAGCTGTAGTGTTGGTGACAGAGACCTGGGTGGATGTAGTACTAACTACAGGTACAGCTGTTGTGTTGGTGACAGAGACCTGGGTGGATGTAGTACTAACTACAGGTACAGCTGTAGTGTTGGTGACAGAGACCTGGGTGGATGTAGTAGTTTCCCAAGATGCTTTTGGGAAACGGGGCCCTGGGTTGTAGAGCTCAAAACTACCCCAACAGAGTCCTTCACTGAGCCCAGACACACACTCATGTTGCCTGCCCTGTCCTCTACCACCAGTTCTAACTACTTTGAACAGCAGGTGGCACTGCAGTCCACAGGGTCATTTTTTTTGGCTCTGGGGCCCACCGCCATAGAACTGTTGAGGGTCCCTTTGCCCGGGCATAGGGTGATGCAGATGATGCCTGTCTCGTTGACACCGTCGGTGAGGTTGGCAGAGCGCTGCCAGTTTGAGGAGCTGCATGCTGAAGGGCAGTCAGAGGAGACCACTGAGGTAAAATAACAACAGTTTGAGGAGCTGCATGCTAACGGGCAGTCAGAGGAGACCACTGAGGTAAAATAACAACAGTTTGAGGAGCTGCATGCTAACAGGCAGTCAGAGGAGACCACTGAGGTACAATAACAACAGTTTGAGGAGCTGCATGCTAACGGGCAGTCAGAGGAGACCACTGAGGTACAATAACAACAGTTTGAGGAGCTGCATGCTAACTGACAGTCAGAGGAGACCACTGAGGTATAATAACAACAGTTTGAGGAGCTCCATGCTAACGGACAGTCAGAGGAGACCACTGAGGTATAATAACAACAGTTTGAGGAGCTGCATTCTAACGGACAGTCAGAGGAGACCACTGAGGTATAATAACAACAGTTTGAGGAGCTGCATGCTAACGGGCAGTCAGAGGAGACCACTGAGGTATAATAACAACAGTTTTAGTAGCTGCATGCTAACGGGCAGTCAGAGGAGACCACTGAGGTACAATAACAACAGTTTGAGGAGCTGCATGCTAACGGACAGTCAGAGGACACCACTGAGGTACAATAACAACAGTTTGAGGAGCTGCATGCTAACGGACAGTCAGAGGAGACCACTGAGGTATAATAACAACAGTTTGAGGAGCTGCATGCTAACGGACAGTCAGAGGAGACCACTGAGGTATATTAACAACAGTTTGAGGAGCTACATGCTAACAGACAGTCAGAGGAGACCACTGAGGTATAATAACAACAGTTTTAGTAGCTGCATGCTAACGGACAGTCAGAGGAGGCCACTGAGGTATAATAACAACAGTTTGAGGAGCTGCATGCTAACGGACAGTCAGAGGAGACCACTGAGGTATAATAACAACAGTTTGAGGAGCTGCATGCTAACGGACAGTCAGAGGAGACTACTGAGGTATAATAACAACAGTTTGAGGAGCTGCATGTTAACGGACAGTCAGAGGAGACCACTGAGGTATAATAACAACAGTTTGAGGAGCTGCATGCTAACGGGCAGTCAAAGGAGACCACTGAGGTATAATAACAACAGTTTGAGGAGCTGCATGCTGCCGGGCATTCAGAGGAGACCACTAAGGTATAATAGGAACCCGTTGTTATCAAGGTAATCACATGTATATCTGGGATGCATCCGGTTTACTCAGCCCAACATCACATGCACAGTAGCACTCTGTGCACCCTGGGAGCAGCGCGAGCAGTGATGTCGTCATTACGTCATCAGAAACATGGCAGACATTAGATGAATATACATTTAAAAAATATTTTTCAGTGAAAATTATCCGAATAATTCAATGGATATTTTGTGCACAATGGTGATGACTAAAGTGTCTTATTACACATTTTCAAGTCTGACTGCCTAGCGTCTGTTAAACTGCAGTACCGAAACAAAACTGTTGGAGCAATCGAAACAGTGCTTCTAGACCAGTAACCCTTTTCCTCTTGGAGGAGATGCCTGGTAGCCCTCACTGGGGAGTGGTAATTATCATATGTCACAGCCCCAAGATAATTCAGGGAATTTCCAGAACTACCCCTTCCTTTCTGCTGATTTGGACCCTCTGTTTACTCCCAAATACATCAACATGTTCAGGACTACAAACATGGGTCATTATTTTTTATTTTACCTTCATTTAACTAGGCAAGTCAGTTAAGAACAACTTCTTATTTTCAAAGACAGTCTAGGAACAGTGGGTTAACTGCCTGTTTAGGGACAGAACAACAGATTTGTACCTTGTCAGCTCAGGGATTTGAACTTCCAACCTTTCAGTTACTAGCCCAACACTCTAACCACTAGGCTACCCTATAATTTCCATACAATTGCTTTGACAGTACAAACTGCTCAAGTGGATTTTGAGGGTGAGTAGTCTTAACCAGTGAGGATGAGATGGCGACATAATTGGCCACAGCCCACTTCTCTCCTAATGAACCTGATTGGTTGAGTTTGAGTGACTGCTGATTGAACCACTGAAAATACCCACTTCACTTCCCTCTTTTGTTACCCATATAAGGGAACAGCAGTTAAATGTGAGCATTTGATATTGTGCCTAAATGTAACTTGACAACAAAGACTGACTGTCAAAAATGATTAAGTAACATCCATTGATACCCTTTGATATCTCTACTACACTCATTGATTAGTGACACAGTCAACTCCTATACAGTGTATGTAATGGTGGTTTGGTACTGTTGAGAATGTTATCACCAGGTCTAAATTGGAGCTTGTAAATATCTGTAGCAAGTAAGAAGATTGCATTTTATCTGGAAATGGTGAAATGCACTGCATGCAGAGTGTTGACAAAATCAAATGTACTAACTTCATGTTGACTCGTACACAGGAAGTTATTTCAGGAAATAAGTAAGCCTTTTATTAATATGCTAATACAAAGAAATACAACATGTGTGTTGGTTTGAGAGGGAGAGAGAGAGAACTGTAGGTTGCTGTATGTATTACAGTATGTTGTCATGGTGATGTTGAAATGCTTTCTCACAAATCCAGTTGAGTTTGCTGTCACATGACAAGTCATTCCATGCCTTTAGAGGATTCTGATCTTTGTGTATCTCAGCACAGTCTTCCCCAGTAGAACCTGCATTATCAGGCTGTTTGGTATACCAGTACCTAAAGGGTTAAAAACAGTTAGATATCATGGTTAATACCAGTACCTACAGGGTTAAAAACAGTCAGATATCATGGTTAATACCAGTACCAACAGGGTTAAAAACAGTCAGATATCATGGTTAATACCAGTACCTACAGGGTTAATAACAGTCAGATATCATGGTTAATACCAGTACCTACAGGGTTAACAACAGTCAGATATCATGGTTAATACCAGTACCAACAGGGTTAACAACAGTAAGATATCATGGTTAATACCAGTACCTACAGGGTTAAAAAAAGTCAGATATCATGGTTAATACCAGCACTTACAGGGTTAACAACAGTCAGATATCATGGTTAATACCAGTACCTAAAGAGTTAACAACAGTTAGATATCATGGTTAATACCAGTACCTACAGTGTTAAAAACAGTCATTATATCATGGTTAATACCAGCATTTACAGGGTTATAAACAGTCAGATATCATGGTTAAAACCAGCACTTATAGGGTTAAAAACAGTCAGATATCATGGTTAATACCAGTACCTACAGGGTTAAAAACAGTCAGATATCATGGTTAATACCAGTACATACAGGGTTAACAACAGTCATTATATCATGGTTAATACCAGCACTTACAGGGATACAAAGAGTCAGATATCATGGTTAATACCAGTACATACAGGGTTAAAAACAGTCAGATATCATGGTTAATACCAGTACCTACAGGGTTAAAAACAGTCATTATTTCATTGTTAAAACCAGCACTTACAGGGTTAAAAACAGTCAGATATCAGGATTAAAACCAGTACCTACAGGGTTAAAAACAGTCAGATATCATGGTTAATACCAGTACCTACAGGGTTAAAAACAGTCAGATATCATGGTTAATACCAGAACCTACAGGGTTAAAAACAGTCCGATATCATGGTTAATACCAGTACCTACAGGGTTAAAAAAAACTGTCAGATATCATGGTTAATACCAGTCCGTACAGGGTTAAAAACAGTCAGATATCATAGTTAAACCAGTACCTACAGGGTTAACAACAGTTAGATATCATGGTTAATACCAGTACCTACAGGGTTAAAAACAGTCCGATATCATGGTTAATACCAGTACCTACAGGGTAAAAAACAGTCATTATATCATGGTTAATACCAGTACCTACAGGGTTAAAAACAGTCATTATATCATGGTTAATACCAGTACCTACAGGGTTAAAAACAGTCATTATATCATGGTTAATACCAGCACTTACAGGGTTAAAAACAGTCAGATATCATGGTTAATACCAGTACCTACAGGGTTAAAAACAGTCAGATATCATGGTTAATACCAGTACCTACAGGGTTAAAAACAGTCAGATATCATGGTTAATACCAGCACTTACAGGGTTAACAACAGTCAGATTTCATGGTTAATACCAGAACCTACAGGGTTAAAAACAGTCAGATATCATGGTTAACACCAGTACCTACAGGGTTAACAACAGTCAGATATTATGGTTAATACCAGCACCTACAGGGTTATCAACAGTCAGATATCATGGTTAATACCAGTACCTACAGGGTTAAAAACAGTCAGATATCATGGTTAATACCAGTACCTACAGGGTTAAAAACACTCAGATATCATGGTTAATACCAGTACCTACAGGGTTAAAAACACTCAGATATCATGGTTAATACCAGTACCTACAGGGTTAACAACAGTCAGATATCATGGTTAATACCAGTACCTACAGGGTTAACAACAGTCAGATATCATGGTTAATACCAATACCTAGAGGGTTAACAACAGTCAGATATCATGGTTAATACCAGTACCTACAGGGTTAACAACAGTCAGATATCATGGTTAATACCAATACCTAGAGGGTTAACAACAGTCAGATATCATGGTTAATACCAGTACCTACAGGGTTAACAACAGTCAGATATCATGGTTAATACCAATACCTAGAGGGTTAACAACAATCAGATATCATGGTTAATACCAGCACCTACAGGGTTAATAACCGTGAGATATCACAGTTAGAACATTACAATCCTAAATAATATACATGTTAATATACATAATTAAAGATATCTTTGTTGACTGCTACAATCAATGACAATAACCTGTATAGAAACATTTTCATTGGAGCCTTATTGTCAGAGTAGTTAACATCTCTTACTCTGTGGTCAGTGGTGTTCCATCCACCCATTTCCAGGTCTTCTCTGTCTCTCTGTCAGTCAGACCAATCCAGACTCTCTTCTTGAAGGTGAAGAGAAACTCCTATGGTTGAGAAAGATACACTGCATTGAGTGAGCTCAAATGTTTTGGGACACTGACACATTTTTGTTGTTTTGGCTCCAGCACTTTGTATTTGAAATGATACATTAAAGGTTAAAGTGGGGACCAACAGCTTTCAGTTTCGTTTTTTTTCATCCAAATCGAGTGAACCGTTTAGAAATGACATCACTGTTTGTACATCGTCCCCCATTGTAGGGGACCAAAATTATTAGGACCTATTCACTTATATGTGTATTAATTAAAGTAGTCAAAGTTTTTAGTATTTGGTCCCATATTCCGTAGCACGCAATGACTAAATCTAGCTTGTGAAACTACAAACTTGTTGGATGAATTTGCTTTTAGTTTTGGTTGTGTTTCAGATTATTTTGTGCCAAATAGAAATTAATGGTTAATAATGTATTGTGTCAATTTGGAGTAACGTTTCATGTAAATAAGTATATAATATGTTTCTAAACACTTCTACATAAATGTGGATGCTACCATGACTATGGATAGAGCTGAATGATTTGTCAATAATGATGAGTGAGAAAGTTAAAGATGAACAAATCCCATAAACTGAAAGCTGTCAGTCTGCCCGTTAACCTCATAAACATTGTATATTTCCAAATCCAAAGTGCTGGAGCACAAAGCCCCACCACAAAACATGTGTCAACGTCCCAATACTTTTGAAGCTCATTGTTTGACCAAATCTACCCCCGACATACCTATACCCCCCCCCCCACCTCACCCTTCTCTTTTGCGCTGTCATCTCTCACCTGTTCCTCTTTGCTGTTTATGATCACCAGGTCTGCTCCTCTCTCCAGACAGTCCTGTCTGCTCTCCCCCCAGGTTTTCTCCTCATTAGAGAGGAAGTACCAACTGCATTCAAACTTCTTCCATCCATCAGAACAACATGTTATTTCTGTTTGATGACACATCACAACACTGATACAATATGATACAATACAATAAACATCACATTTTATTTTCCATGATTCACTGAACTAGATCTCAATGAAACATTGACTTTATAATAAAGAAAGGTATGAAAACCAGCTCACTGACTACAAAGCAAATTCTGAAGCCTGTCTTTCTCTATAGTCAGGTTGTTGTATCTGGTCTGTAACTTGTCTCTCTCTCCAGTCAGGTTGTTGTATCTGGTCTGTAGCTGGTCTCTCTCTTCAGTCAGGTTGTTGTATCTGGTCTGTAACTGGTCTCTCTCTCCAGTCAGGTTGTTGTATCTGGTCTGTAACTTGTCTCTCTCTCCAGTCAGGTTGTTGTATCTGGTCTGTAGCTGGTCTCTCTCTTCAGTCAGGTTGTTGTATCTGGTCTGTAACTGGTCTCTCTCTCCAGTCAGGTTGTTGTATCTGGTCTGTAGCTGGTCTCTCTCTCCAGTCAGGTTGTTGTATCTGGTCTGTAACTGGTCTCTCTCTGCAGTTGCGTTAGTCTTATAAAGTGATAAACTCTGTGACAAGTTGTTCCTTTTATCCTCAGAATCTTTGATGGCTCTGTTATCTACAAAGTGTAAACACATAGTTACAAGGTAAAACACCAGGTAATTAGGCTTAGTAACCAGCACTTAATACAACTATGTGAAAAGCAATGAACTTGTACACAAACTCACAGTAGACAGACAGGCCTATGATCCCAGCCAGTAGAACACACAGCAGCCCCAGACACACTGCAGCAACTAGGAAGGGTCTCTTCACTGAGCTATCAGGCTCTATGGACACATACAATATACTTTTATGTTTTGTGTGTGTGTGTGTGTGTGTGTTTTACCTGAGTGCTGATCTCCTGGTCCATTATTAGGAGCAATGTCTGCTGTCTCTTCTCTCTTGGTGCTGGTCTCACCGTCTCTCAGGGTGTCTGCACTGACGTAGATATCCACAATCCTCTCCTTCATCTCACCTCTGTCAAACTTGACCTTCTTGTTCATATCTGGTTCAGCATAGATGACATTTGACATCTTTAACAATGCCTGGGTCTTTCTTTCTATGTAGGTCTACTATAAATTAAGTCTCTGCTTCTAGTGATATCTCTGTCTCTGAGTCATCTGTGTGTCTCTGTCTGTGTGACTGATGTAGGTGTTAACTCTATGGAAGTATAAAAAATGACTTTTTTTTTTTTTTTCAAATGTACTAACTTCATGTTGACTCTGGTGATGTGTGAAACATAACTTCTGGTACACAGGAAGCTACAAACAGGAAATAAGTCGGCCTTTTATGAGTATGATACTACAAACAAATACAACAATAGGTGTGTGTGTATGTGTGTGTGTGTGTGATTGAGAGAGACAGGGACAGAGACAGAGACAGAGAGACAGAGGCAGACACAGAGAGAGAGAGACAAAGAGACAGAGACAGACAGACAGCGACAGACAGACAGAGACAGACAGCGACAGACAGACAGAGAATGAAGGAGGAAGTTCTGTGCACTGTAGGCTGCTGTGTTTTACTGAATGTTGTCACGGTGATGTTAAACCACTTTCTCACAAATCCAGTTGAGTTTCCTGTCATATGACATGTCATTGGAGGATTCTGATCTTTGCGTGTTTCAACACAGTCTTCCTCCCCATTAGGACCTGTATTATCAGGCTGTGGGTCATACCAGTACCTTCTTTATCTTCTTGGTCATATCTGGCTCAGCATAGATGGCCTCAGACATCTCCAACAACGTACTGTGTTTACTGTCTAACAGGTCTGTGTTAAGTCTATCCAGGGTCTTGTGATATCAATACCTCTGCCCTGTTCCTGTCCCTTACTGTAAGTGAAATTGTTTTAACTGATGAGAAACTGTCAAATCAACACATCACTGGACACATGACTTCCCCCACTTTAGCTTCTAAGCAAAACATATTTGTTTTCCCCTTGTTCACATCCATTTGAAACATACATTATGATTCAAGATAGAATTCAAGTGATCATATATTTTAGCAGATAAAAGACTGGAATTTGCACATAGATCATATAGCATTACTGAGGCTTTGACACCCCAGCCTTTAAACAGAGGTCACGTTATGTCCTGTACTCTGTGAGCAGCCACGTATTTCATCACATACATCACCAATGACCTGATGACATATAGGGGCCTTTATCTGTCTATGCTGTCTGTGTGTGACATCACTGTGAAGAGTTATTCAGAAATGTTCTTGCATCTTTCTCAGACTTTTTAAAGGGGGATTGTGTGTGTGTGTGTGTGTGTGTGTCCTCAGTACTGTTCTGCCCTCTGTGTGTGTCCAACTGGAAGTCACACTGTTTTAACGATCCAATCACATTCAAGCAGGAAGCTGGTAGACATGCTGGGACATTCTTCCTTTATTCCTTAACCCTTGACCCTGAGGAAATCAAATGTACATAATAAAAAAGTTCCCATCAAAATTTGTCTGTTTGAGACGTGAGAGATGTGTGTTTTTTGTTGTTGCATTAGTTGAGTCTCACACGGTGTTTATCAGACCATGAGACATCCCGAAAATCTGTCTTCTTACAAAAACGGTATTCTCACAAAAACACCAATAAACTACTGTCACTCTATTGAAAGCAGAGACTCTCCGTGCTGCCATTGGATGCCCACAAGACTCACAAGACTCACCTGAAGTTCCCCTGTAACAGTTCACATTTCATGGAAGTATATATGGAGATAGTTTAGTGCCTAGAATAAGAGGATAAATACATGTAAAAAAATATTGATTGATGTGTCTTAAATCTCTCAGATATAAGACACAACAAACTTCCTTTAGATGGTTTTTTGACTACCTGTTGTTCCGTGTAGTGAGTCTGTTATTCAACGCATTTCTATTGGCTAATAGCAGTAATGCCACATTCAATGTTTCATCCAATAATGTTGTTTTATATATTTTTGATACATTAAGGGGTCTTAAACTTAAAAATCCAGTAGCTAAATGATCCTTGGTATGACCATCTTAAAACAATTCCATATTTTAGCTTAGAACCCCCCCATTTTTAGACAGGACTTATAGTCTAGAAGGTTAATCTGTGGCTTTAAAAACTATTAATACAGGCAGGGGGGTGAACGTTTTGGTTTTTGCCTGAGCACTACACAGCTGGTTCAAATAGCCAACTCATCATCAAGTTTGATGATTAGAATCAGCTGTGTAGTGCTCGGGTAAAAAACTAAACATTCACCCAGGGGAGGGCCCCAGTACAGAGTTTTGGTAACCCTGCTCTATGGCTCTAACTCAATTTGTTTTTCATCGATTCCTCTCCTCGTAACTCATCATCAGAGTGTTGTAACTGGTCTGTAGCTGGTCTCTCTCTTTAATCAGGGTGTTGTAACTGGTCTGTAGCTGGTCTATCTCCTTAATCAGGGTGTTGTAGCTTGTCTGTCTCCTCAGTCAAGGTGTTGTAACTGGTCTGTAGCTGGTCTCTCTCTTTAATCAGGGTGTTGTAACTGGTCTGTAGCTGGTCTATCTCCTTAATCAGGGTGTTGTAGCTGGTCTCTCTTTAAACAGGGTGTTGTAGCTGGTCTATCTCCTTAATCAGGGTGTTGTAGCTGGTCTCTCTCTTTAAACAGGGTGTTGTAGCTGGTCTGTAGCTGGTCTCTCTCCTTAAATCAGGGTGTTGTAGCTGGTCTCTCTCTTTAATCAGGGTGTTGTAGCTGGTCTCTCTTTAATCAGGGTGTTGTAGCTGGTCTGTAGCTGGTCTCTCTCTTTAAACAGGGTGTTGTAGCTGGTCTCTCTCTTTAATCAGGGTGTTGTAGCTGGTCTCTCTCTTTAAACAGGGTGTTGTAACTGGTCTGTAGCTGGTCTCTCTCTTTAAACAGGGTGTTGGAGCTGGTCTCTCTCTTTAAACAGGGTGTTGTAGCTGGTCTCTCTCTCTTCAGTCAGGGTGTTGTAACTGGTCTGTTGCTAATCTCTTTCCTGGCCTTTCTGCAGATGTGTTGTGGTGCTGATCTCAACGTCTCCCAGGGTGTCTGCACTGATGTAGATATCCACAATCCTCTCCTCCATCTCACCTCTGTCAAACCATCTTGGTATAGATGGACTCAACAATGTTTTCAACAATGTTTTCTGACTATAGCTACAGTGTCTTAAAGCAGGGTTTCCCAAATTCAGTCCTGGGGCCCCCCTTGGTGAACGTTTTGGTTTTTACCCTACACTACACAACTTATTCAAATAACCAATTCATCATCAAGCTTTGATGATTTGAATCAGCTGTGTAGTGCTAGGATATAAAACTAAACGTTCACCCAGAGGAGGCCCTCAGTACAGGGTGTCTGAGTCCGAAGCTGACTGCTTTTGATCCTGTTGTAGGTGGGGATTTGTGGAACAGAAACATGTCCTGGCTGGTTATACAGTAACATGTCCTGTCTGGTTATACAGTAACATGCCCTGGCTGGTTATACAGTAACATGTCATGGCTGGTTATACAGTAACATGTCCTGGCTGGTTATACAGTAATATGTCCTGGCTGGTTATACAGTAACATGTCATGGCTGGTTATACAGTAACATGTCCTGGCTGGTTATACAGTAATATGTCCTGGCTGGTTATACAGTAACATGTCCTGGCTGGTTATACAGTAACATGCCATGGCTGGTTATACAGTAACATGTCCTGTCTGGATAGGCAGTAACATGTCCTGTCTGGTTATACAGTAACATGTCCTGGCTGGTTATACAGTAACATGTCCTGGCTGGTTATACAGTAACATGTCCTGGCTGGTAATACAGTAACATGTCCTGGCTGGTTATACAGTAACATGTCCTGGCTGGTTATACAGTAACATGTCCTGGCTGGTTATACAGTAACATGTCCTGGCTGGTAATACAGTAACATGTCCTGGCTGGTTATACAGTAACATGTCCTGGCTGGTTATACAGTAACATGTCCTGGCTGGTTATACAGTAACATGTCCTGGCTGGTTATACAGTAACATGTCCTGGCTGGTTATACAGTAACATGTCTTGGCTGGTTATACAGTAACATGTCCTGGCTGGTTATACAGTAACATGTCCTGGCTGGTTATACAGTAACATGTCCTGGCTGGTTATACAGTAACATGTCCTGGCTGGTTATACAGTAACATGTCCTGGTTATACAGTAACATGTCCTGTCTGGTTATACAGTAACATGTCCTGTCTGGTTATACAGTAACATGTCCTGGCTGGTTATGCAGTAACATGTCCTGGCTGGTTATACAGTAACATGTCCTGGCTGGTTATACAGTAACATGTCCTGGCTGGTTATGCAGTAACATGTCCTGGCTGGTTATGCAGTAACATGTCCTAGCTGGTTATACAGTAACATGTCCTGGCTGGTTGTGCAGTAACATGTCCTGGCTGGTTATACAGTAACATTTCCTGGCTGGTTATACAGTAACATGTCCTGGCTGGTTATGCAGTAACATGTCCTGGCTGGTTATACAGTAACATGTCCTGGCTGGTTATACAGTAACATGTTCTGGCTGGTTATACAGTAACATGTCCTGGCTGGTTATGCATTAACATGTCCTGGATGGTTATACAGTAACATGTCCTGGCTGGTTATACAGTAACATGTCCTGGCTGGTTATACAGTAACATGTCCTGGCTGGTTATGCAGTAACATGTCCTGGCTGGTTATACAGTAACATGTCCTGGCTGGTTATACAGTAACATGTCCTGGCTGGTTATACAGTAACATGTCCTGGCTGGTTATACAGTAACATGTCCTGGCTGGTTATGCAGTAACATGTCCTGGCTGGTTATACAGTAACATGTCCTGGCTGGTTATGCAGTAACATGTCCTGGCTGGTTATAGCTGGGACACTTTATTCTACTTTTCACCTTGTTATCTGATTCCTGAGTAACTTCCTAATCTACTGGGGGAAGTTCCACCCACATACAAACATAGAAACAGTTACATGCATACACACAGACGATAACATACACACTATACACACACTAGTTAACATAGGCACTATACACACACATACACATAGATTTTGTGTTGTAGATATGTGATAGTAGAGTAGGAGCCCGAGGGCACACACTTAATGTGTGGTGAAATCTGTTGTGAATGTATTGTAATGTTTTTAAAATGGTATAACTGCCTTAATTTTGGTGGACCCGAGGAAGAGTAGCTGCTGCCTTGGCAGGAACTAATGAGGATCCTAAATAAATACAAATACATACACCAGACACACCCTCTTATATGATCTCTTACTACTCTATATCACTGATTAATAACATATTGGATGTAGCATAATGTATCTGGATGCTTAAAAAATATGAATAACCAGACCTGGGTTTAAAAACTATTTGAAATCTGTCAAATACTTAGAGCGTTTGGGACACTTCTATTAGTTCCATTAAGCCAGGCAACGTCAGCACAGCTTAAGTATGTGGGTCATATTCATTAGGCACAAAATGGAAGAAAGCAAACTGAAACAGGGAGGGACTAACTGTACCTGTCCAATAAGAATAAAGTGTTTTCATTTGCTGTTCTTATGCTGTGCCCTAATGAATACGTGGCACAGGTCTGCTAATAACCACAGACAGACAGACAGACAGACAGACAGACAGACAGACAGACAGACAGACAGACAGACAGGAAGCTGTCATTAAAGGAAGTCAGTGGTATGGCTAAATATGAGTTGGCACAGCAACACATGCTGAAATCAACTGAAATTACAATACAATAGATGTTCAAGCAATACCTTCCCTAAACATTCTCTGTCCCAAATGGTACCCTATTTCCTACATATTGATGGACCCTGGTCAAAAGTAGTGCACTATACAGGGAATATGGTGCCATTTGAGATGTACCCTTAATGTCATTATTCACATTCTATGTAGGTCTTATGTACTGCATCTGTCCTGAAAACACAGGCCACTTTTCATCCATGGATATAAGGTCCCCACAAGTACAACAGGACATCTAGAAAGAAAAAGGCTTCATTTTAAACTTTAAGAACATCATTTTATTTAATCATAAAACATTTATAATCTGTTCAGTTTCTGAATTAGTTCAAATTAGGTGAAGGTTAGGGTTAAGGTAAGGGTCAGTTTTAGGTTTTGTCTATAATCTGCTTGTCAATGTGATGCTGGTCAGAAAAGACCCTCATGTTGGGTATAATACCTACTTTTATAAGTGTTTGTCTCCCCCTACTGGCTGTTTTCTACAATCTCAGTTTCTTCCTTCTATTACTGTTACCTTGACCCATAGAGATAGATAGAGGACTCATCTGTATCTGTTTCAATTTTAACTACAATCCATAGAAAAACAAACCCAGTTGACAATATTGACTACTTTGACATGGTGGAAGGATGGTGGAACCCCAGGTTTTCTTCTCAGAGGAAAGGAAGTAGAAACTGCAGTCAAAGTATCTCCATTCCTCTTGACAACGCTGCTCTGCTGAAGAGCAAAGGTGAACACATTGAGAAAGTTAGTAAGTATCGTTATACTCTCAAACCCATATATGTACAAACTATTGCTGTTGATTTTACTTCTAATTCACCACAGTTTATATCTCACCTATCACATAAAGCTTTGCCCGAGCTGGCCTATCTCTTTAGTCAGGTTGTTGTAGCTGGCCTCTCTCTTTAGTCAGGTTATTGTACCTGGTCTCTCTTTAGTCAGGTTATTGTACCTGGTCTCTCTTTAGTCAGGTTGTTGTAACTGGTCTCTCTTTAGTCAGGTTGTTGTAACCGGCCTCTCTCTTTAGTCAGGTTGTTGTAACTGGTCTCTCTCTCTTTAGTCAGGTTATTGTACCTGGTCTCTCTTTAGTCAGGTTGTTGTAACTGGCCTCTCTCTTTAGTCAGGTTGTTGTAACCGGCCTCTCTTTAGTCAGGTTGTTGTAACCGGCCTCTCTCTTTAGTCAGGTTATTGTAACTGGTCTCTCTCTTTAGTCAGGTTGTTGTAACTAGTCTCTCTCTTTAGTCAGGTTATTGTAACTGGTCTGTAACTGGTCTCTCTCTTTAGTCAGGTTATTGTAACTGGCCTCTCTCTTTAGTCAGGTTGTTGTAACTGGTCTCTCTCTTTATTCAGGTTATTGTAACTGGCCTCTCTCTTTAGTCAGGTTGTTGTAGATGGTCTCTCTCTTTAGTCAGGTTGTTGTAACTGGCCTCTCTCTTTAGTCAGGTTGTTGTAGCTGGCCTCTCTCTTTAGTCAGGTTGTTGTAGATGGCCTCTTTCTTTAGTCAGGTTGTTGTAGCAGGCCTCTCTCTTTAGTCAGGTTGTTGCAACTGGTCTCTCTCTGTAGATTAGTTGTTGTAACTGGCCTCTTTCTTTAGTCAGGTTGTTGTAACTGGTCTCTCTCTTTAGTCAGGTTATTGTACCTGGTCTCTCTTTAGTCAGGTTGTTGTAACTGGTCTCTCTCTTTAGTCAGGTTATTGTAACTGGTCTCTCTCTTTAGTCAGGTTATTGTAACCGGCCTCTCTCTTTAGTCAGGTTATTGTACCTGGTCTCTCTTTAGTCAGGTTGTTGTAACCGGCCTTTCTCTTTAGTCAGGTTGTTGTAACTGGTCTCTCTTTAGTCAGGTTGTTGTAACTAGTCTCTCTCTTTAGTCAGGTTATTGTAACTGGTCTCTCTCTTTAGTCAGGTTATTGTACCTGGTCTCTCTTTAGTCAGGTTGTTGTAACTGGTCTCTCTTTAGTCAGGTTGTTGTAACCGGCCTTTCTCTTTAGTCAGGTTGTTGTAACTGGTTTCTCTCTTTAGTCAGGTTATTGTAACTGGTCTCTCTCTTTAGTCAGGTTGTTGTAACTAGTCTCTCTCTTTAGTCAGGTTATTGTAACTGGTCTGTAACTGGTCTCTCTCTTTAGTCAGGTTATTGTAACTGGCCTCTCTCTTTAGTCAGGTTGTTGTAACTGGTCTCTCTCTTTAGTCAGGTTATTGTAACTGGTCTCTCTCTTTAGTCCGTTTGTTGTAGATGGCCTCTCTCTTTAGTCAGGTTGTTGTAACTGGTCTCTCTTTTTAGTCAGGTTGTTGTAACTAGCCTCTCTCTTTAGTCAGGTTATTGTAACTGGTCTGTAACTGGTCTCTCTCTTTAGTCAGGTTGTTGTACCTGGTCTCTCTCTTTAGTCAGGTTGTTGTAACTGGTCTCTCTCTTTAGTCAGGTTATTGTAACTGGTCTCTCTCTTTAGTCAGGTTATTGTAACTGGTCTCTCTCTTTAGTCAGGTTGTTGTAACTGGTCTCTCTCTGTAGTCAGGTTATTGTAACTGGCTGTTTTCTACAAGCTCAGTTTCTTCCTTATATTACCGTGACATTGACCCATAGAGATAGATAGAGGACTCATCTGTATCTGTTCCACTTTAACTACAATCCATAGAAAACCCAACCCAGTTGACAACCTTGACTACTTTGAAATGGTGGAAGGATGGTGGAAACCCAGGTTTTCTTCTCAGATGAAAGGAAGTAGAAACTGCAGTCAAAGTATCTCCATTCCTCTTGACAATGCTGCTCTGCTGAAGAGCAAAGGTGAACACATTGAGAAAGTTAGCAAGTATCGTTAAACTCTCAAACCCATATATGTACACACTATTGCTGTTGATTTTACTTCTAATTCACCACTGTTTATATCTCACCTATCACAAAAAGCTTTGCCTGAGATGGCCTCTCTCTTTAGTCAGGTTGTTGTAACTGGAGTCTCTGTAGTCATATTGGTTATATAAGAGAAAAATGCTCTCGAGTCTTTGATGCATGTGTTATCTGGACAGGATTGATACATATAGCTACTGGTTAAAATTCTGTTTTTTATTGCTACTGTAAGTGACAGGCCTTTAAAAACAGACAGTCTAGTGGACAGCAATGCTCCCTCTAAACTGCGCGCGTGATCGGCCGCACACTTTCTCCAGGACTGCTGCGCAGAAGAAACGCCATGCTACACAGAGGTGGAAGAGATTGAACTTCACTGAGTTCAACCCCAGTAGTTTGCACTATATAGATCATCGTTTTTTCAGGGATCGAATCAATATTTTATCAGCCCCTTTTCAATGCAACAAACCAATACAAATATAACTTTGCAAGATTGAGTCTGTGATTTTGTTGTAGGCAGACCCAGAGCACAATGGAGTAAACATTTAATTTGAAAGGGGTTTGCCCAGGAGTGGTCTTTAAATCACCTGCGAGTGAATGCGCATTTCACATCAGTTCAGATCAGAGCGCAGAGTCGCTCGTTTGCACATTTCTTGATATTCTTTGCTTGATTAGTTATTAGCCCAGTTATTGTAACATCTCCTTCCAACTCTCACCCTCAAACATGTAATTTACTCCTCCCGTGTATGATAGTTTTTGCCTGCCTCTCTAACAACGCCTTTTCGCTATTCCCTGCATGTACTTTAGCCTACCGGATTTCCTGTTATCTACCTATTGCCTGATCTCCCGGACTATGTTACTAGCCTTTTCCCTGCCTGTACTGTTGCCCTTTTGAACACCCTGTGTATGACCTTCTGCCTGCCCCTGGACCCAGATACCTGCCTCCTCCTGTGGTCCTTTGCAATAAACACCTGCTGCGCCCTGCGCTTGAAACCAGCTCTCTGCCTCCCCTCGTGTTCATTACAGTTATTGTTAGGAATTTTGTTAATAAATAGTTAAAACAAATTCTAGCTTTAAATAAAAATATAACAAATTGAACTCTGCATGCCTGGTGAAGACATTTGTGTTGTGGGTTATAAAGTAAGCAGAAAGGGTCATTCAACTCTGGTTGAACTGACCCAACTTAGCCCTGAGATGTTTAGATAAGGCTGTGGGTCACTTTTTAGGTCTTTCATTATCTTGAGTTGTCTGCTCAAGTGGTAATCAATTATAGTGAGCCTTCAGGATAAATGATTATATGGTGTTTTCATGTGAGTGCCCTGTGAGGTTAGAATGAACTTTTGAACCTGTTTTCTATTTGATTAGGACAATGAGACGCATTCTGTAACCTATGACGTCATATATTGTATATAAGTCTGTGTTTATGATCAAATGGGAGCTTGCTCCGAGAATAAACACTATTATCTACTTTTAATATGACTGTATCCTGTCTATTTTATGTTAATAAGTATCTTACAAATTCTTATAAATAGACAGTTTGAATTTAATTAATGAGTATATTGTAGGAATTATTTAATTCCACTAACAGTTATACATTAGTATAGGTCAGTAATGGGGAGTTACTGCTTCCTACAAGAGCACACAACGTGTAGGCTACAATTCAATCTGTCTTTGAAAAACCAGTCAGGTTAAAAGCTTATGTCTTAATTAAAGGGGAAATGTTGTATTTTGAGACAGGTTTGAATATGCAAATAAGCCAAAAGGCAGAGGGGAAGCCTACATTGTCTAATTTGCTGTATGGTAATAATAATTCATTTTATTTTGTAGAGTGCTGTCTTGCATAATACAACACAATACAATGCCATTTACAGTCACCTATTTGGCCCATGGTGTTACAGACCAAATAAAACAATTATTAATTAATGTCAAGCCCTTTACAATGTAAAACGTTTTTAAGCCAATTTGTATATTGCTGATTCATCATTTATGCTAGGGTTTGTGCAGATATCCAAGAATTTTGCAACATTCAGAATGAGACTGATGAGGTAAACAATAATTAATGGACGACTAAAATGATAATGATATTCTAACGATCGTCGTCGGGAGAAGGAGAGGAGGACCAAGGTGCAGCGTGGTAAGTGTTCATTATTTTAATAAAACAACTGAACACTGAACAAAACAACAAAAATGACAAACGAACAGTCCTGTAAGGTGACGAAAAACACTAAACAGAAAATAATCACCCACAACTCAAAGAGGGAAACAGGCTACCTAAATATGATTCTCAATCAGAGACAACGATAGACAGCTGCCTCTGATTGAGAACCACACACGGCCAATATTGATATTGAGTGAATTCGGGAAACGGTAACTCATTAAACAAACAAACTTTTTCCATGGTGCCCCAAGATTACTACCTAATTAGTTATATGATTAATTTAATCGCGTAATAATTGAACGTGTTTGTTAATTGAGTTGATAAAATAATTGTCATCGCATTAATGATACAAATGACACGACAGAGCGAAACAATGTGAGAGATCCGGCCGGCTCGCCAGGCTCCATTCTAAATAGTATGTAGTATGATTAGAACACAGTAGTTTTAGTCAGTAGTAGTCAAGACAGATGTCAGACACGGTCTAGGTGGTTTGTCTAAGAGATCCGGCTGGCTCGCCAGGCTCCATTCTAAATAGTATGTAGTATGATTAGAACACAGTAGTTTTAGTCAGTAGTAGTCAAGACAGATGTCAGACACGGTCTAGGTGGTTTGTCTAAGAGATCCGGCCGGCTCGCCAGGCTCCATTCTAAATAGTATGTAGTATGATTAGAACACAGTAGTTTTAGTCAGTAGTAGTCAAGACAGATGTCAGACACGGTCTAGGTGGTTTGTCTAAGAGGCAGGTTGACAATAAACATCAAATAGTACAACAATCAAGGATATATTTTAGTCATTGACCTTTTCTTAATTGATCTGATAAAGGGATTTTCATATTCATATGACTGTCTGACACCTGTTATTGGATTCTGGGGAAACAA
The DNA here is from genome assembly GCF_016432855.1 of Salvelinus namaycush. Taxonomy (NCBI): domain Eukaryota; kingdom Metazoa; phylum Chordata; class Actinopteri; order Salmoniformes; family Salmonidae; genus Salvelinus; species Salvelinus namaycush. The sequence goes on from NC_052314.1 coordinate 64,371,309, forward strand.
ACATTTGAAATAGAGGGTTGACAGATGCTTTGGTCTAGATAAGCTGCAGTGACATGGAGCATTCTTCACAGTTACCAGAAGAGGGAAGCATTTCACTTAACCAGCTAAAGGCATGAATGACAGAGAAAGCTTAGACGAGGGTTATTCAAATCCAGTCTCACACAGTAGGGTCAGTTCAGTGATTGCCTAAATTCAACACCTGGTCTTCCAGGTCGGTTAAATGAAAAACGGGAAGTGCCTGCAGCACTCCAGGACCAGGGTTCCCTACTACACTGTACAGTAGGTGCAGTACTTCCCAACCCTCTCCTCTGGGACACCAGACAGGCACACCTACATCAATTAGTCAAGGGGTTGATGGTTAGTAGACTGAATCAGGTGTGCCAGATTAGGGCTAAAACAAAAATGTGAAACATCTGTTGGTCCCTGAGAAGAGTGGACTGGACTGGACTGGGGGCCTCAATCTTCACTGTAGTGCTGTTTTCCATTATTCTGGGTGATTGATTAAAGTGGTATATTGGCTATCAGTAATCCAGACCTGAATCAGTCCCTGATTAGAGGAGAAGGATGATGATGAGGTTTAAGGGTCTTTCTGTACTGTTACTATGGGAACCTTTATTCAGTATCAGCAGTGGTGTTGCTGGTGTTGGTCATGTTCACACATAGATCAGCATGAAATAAGTGTGAACAAACAATTCTCAGAAGTCATGTGGTGTTGTGTGTGGGTGTGTTTGTGTGCATGTGTTTACTGTGCTATGGTGTTTGAGGGGTACTTGTGCCCGTATGTGTGTCACGTTCCTGACCTTGTTTTCCTTTTATATTGTTGTGTTTAGTGGGTCAGGACGTGAGCTGGGTGGGCAGTCTGTGTTATTTGTTCTATGTTAAGTGTCAGGTTTAATTGACCTTGTATGGCTCTCAATCAGAGGCAGGTGTTTTCGTTTTCCTCTGATTGAGAGACATACATAGGGAGGTTGTTTCACATTGTTTGTCGTGGGTGGTTGTCTTCCGTGTCTGTGTCTGTGCACCACACGGGACTGTTTTCGGTTTGTTCGTTTTTTGTAGTCTGTTCCTGTTCATGCGTTCTTCACGTTATATGTAAGTTCGTGTCCAGGTCTGTCTACATCGTTTATTTGTTTTGTAGTTTATCAAGTGTATTTCGTTTCGTCTTGTTTAATAAATCATTATGGCATCATACCTCGCTGCACATTGGTCTTCAGATCCCTCTCTCCTCTCCTCGTCCGAGGAGGAGGAGGAATTAGAGTTCCGTTACAGAACCACCCACCAAATTACCAGAACCAAGCATCGGGGAAAAGGGCAGCGACAGCAACCGCAGAAATCCCAGGACTTGTGGACTTGGGAGGACGAGTTGAACGGAGAAGGACCCTGGGCACAGGCTGGGGAGTATCGCCGCCCCAAAGCTGAGCTGGAGGAAGCGAAAGCTGAGCGGTGGCGATATGAGGAGGCAGCACGGCAGCGGGACAGGTACGAGAGGCAACCCCAGAATTTTTTTGGGGGGGGGCTAGAGAGGAGTGTGGCTAAGCCAGGTAGCAGACCTGAGCGCACTCCTCGTGCTTATTATAAGCAACGCGTCACTGGTCAGGCACCGTGTTATGCGGTTAAGCGCACGGTGTCGCCAGTGCGTGCCCATAGCCCGGTGCGCTATAGAGCAGCCCCCCGAAAGTGTCATGTGAGTGTGGGCATCCAGCCGGGGCGTGTTGTGCCTGCTCAGCGCGTCTGGTCTCCGGTACGCAGTTTCGGTCCAGGGTATCCTGCGCTGGCTCTGCGTGCTGTGTCTCCTGAGCGCTGGGAGGGTGCAGTACGTCCTATGCCTACGCTCCGCTCGTACCGGGCAAATGTGGTAGTGGAGCCTAAGAGAGAAGTGCGCGTAGTAGGCACTAGATCTCCAGTGCTCATCCACAGCCCGGTTCAACCTGTGCCTGCACTCTGGAGGGTACGGGCTGGTGTAGTATTCCAGCCTGGGGGAGTGGTGCCAAGGCTGCGCACCAGAGCTCCAGTACTCCCCCACAGCCCGGTCCTTCAGGTGCCTCTTAACATCAAGCCTCCTGTAGGTCTCTCCAGCCTGGTGGGTCCTGTGGCAGCCCCACGCACCAGGCTGTCTCTCCGTCTCCTCCCTACAGGTGTGCCCGTCTGCCCAGCGGCGCCTGAGCTGCCCGTCTGCCCAGCGGCGCCTGAGCTGCCCGTCTGCCCAGCGGCGCCTGAGCTGCCCGTCTGCCCAGCGGCGCCTGAGCTGCCCGTCTGCCCAGCGGCGCCTGAGCTGCCCGTCTGCCCAGCGGCGCCTGAACTGCCCGTCTGCCATGAGCCTGCAAAGCCGCCCGTCTGCCATGAGCCTGCAAAGCCGCCCGTCTGCCATGAGCCTGCAAAGCCTTCCGCCAGACAGGAGCCGCCAGAGCCTTCCGCCAGACCGGATCAGCCAGAGCCTTCCGCCAGACCGGATCAGCCAGAGCCTTCCGCCAGACCGGATCAGCCAGAGCCTTCCGCCAGACCGGATCAGCCAGAGCCTTCCGCCAGACCGGATCAGCCAGAGCCTTCCGCCAGACCGGATCAGCCAGAGCCTTCCGCCAGACCGGATCAGCCAGAGCCTTCCGCCAGACCGGATCAGCCAGAGCCTTCCGCCAGACCGGATCAGCCAGAGCCTTCCGCCAGACCGGATCAGCCAGAGCCTTCCGCCAGACCGGATCTGCCAGAGCCGTCCGCCAGACCGGATCTGCCAGAGCCGTCCAGCCAGGACCAGCCAGAGCCGTCCAGCCAGGACCAGCCAGAGCCGTCCAGCCAGGACCAGCCAGAGCCGTCCAGCCAGGACCAGCCAGAGCCGTCCAGCCAGGACCAGCCAGAGCCAGCTAGCCAGGATCCGCCAGAGCCAGCCAGCCAGGATCCGCCAGCCAGTCCGGTGTTGTCCCTCAGTCCGGAGCTGCCGTCCCTCAGTCCGGGGCTGCCCCTAAATCCAGCGGGACCCATGTCTAGGGTTCTCAGTCCAAGGTCGGTGGCGAGGGTCGCCACCTTGAGGAGGCCACAGAAGCGGGGATTTATTATGGTGGGATGGGATCCACGTCCTGCGCCAGAGCCGCCGCCGCGGACAGATGCCCACCCAGACCCTCCCCTAGACTTTTTTATGGTGCGTCCGGAGTTCGCACCTTAAGGGGGGGGTTCTGTCACGTTCTTGACCTTGTTTTCCTTTTATATTGTTGTGTTTAGTGGGTCAGGACGTGAGCTGGGTGGGCAGTCTGTGTTATTTGTTCTATGTTAAGTGTCAGGTTTAATTGACCTTGTATGGCTCTCAATCAGGCAGGTGTTTTCGTTTTCCTCTGATTGAGAGACATACATAGGGAGGTTGTTTCACATTGTTTGTCGTGGGTGGTTGTCTTCCGTGTCTGTGTCTGTGCACCACACGGGACTGTTTTCGGTTTGTTCGTTTTTTGTAGTCTGTTCCTGTTCATGCGTTCTTCACGTTATATGTAAGTTCGTGTCCAGGTCTGTCTACATCGTTTATTTGTTTTGTAGTTTATCAAGTGTATTTCGTTTCGTCTTGTTTAATAAATCATTATGGCATCATACCTCGCTGCACATTGGTCTTCAGATCCCTCTCTCCTCTCCTCGTCCGAGGAGGAGGAGGAATTAGAGTTCCGTTACAATGTGCCTGTTCTTAGCAAGAGAGTTTACAAACTGAAGAGTAATAAGAAAGAAAAAAGTGACCTGAAATGCCAGATGGTTTAACCGCTCCAAGGAGAATAAAATCAAACCAGCAACACAGATTTTCTGCATTCAGTCAAATTATGACATTTTGTGTGCTGTCTATACAGTGGCTGGACTCCAGCATAAACTTGGCACATTCATCAACTATGTTCACAATCACTAAGGTCACATCCCAACAGTCTCAACCTGCTACCTTCCTTTCCTTGTCTCCTTTCCTTTTGTTACCACCACAGATCTGAAAGACCTCACCATATGAATGCAATGTGATGGAACTCTATCAACCTACCAGGTCTCTCACATCTCAGTCATAACAAAGGAATGGAACCCTGTCAACCTACCAGGTCTCTCACATCTCAGTCATAACAAAGGAATGGAACCCTGTCAACCTACCAGGTCTCTCACATCTCAGTCAAAACAAAGTAAAGGAACCCTGTCAACCTACCAGGTCTCTCACATCTCAGTCATAACAAAAGAACGAAACCCTGTCAACCTACCAGGTCTCTCACATCTCAGTCATAACAAAGGAATGGAACCCTGTCAACCTACCAGGTCTCTCACATCTCAGTCATAACAAAGGAATATAACCCTGTCAACCTACCAGGTCTCTCACATCTCAGTCATAACAAAGGTATGGAACCCTGTCAACCTACCAGGTCTCTCACATCTCAGTCATAACAAAAGAACGAAACCCTGTCAACCTACCAGGTCTCTCACATCTCAGTCATAACAAAGGAATGGAACCCTGTTAACCTACCAGGTCTCTCACATCTCAGTCATAACAAAGGAATATAACCCTGTTGTAACGCTCGTCTAATTCCTCCTCTTCGCTTGAAGAGGAGGAGTAGGGATTGGACCAAAGCGCAGCGTTGTTATAGGACATAACGATGTTTATTAAAAATAAAGACGAACACGAAAAAACACTTGAGAATTTACAAAATAATAAACGAAGTCAACAGACCTGAACAAACGAACTTACATAACACGAAGAACGCACGAACAGGAAAATAGACTACACAAAACGAACGAACAAACGAAACAGTCCCGTGTGGTGCAAACATACACAGACACGGAAGACAATCACCCACAAACAAACAGTGAGAACATCCTACCTTAATATGGTTCTCAATCAGAGGAAATGAATTACACCTGCCTCTAATTGAGAACCATATCAGGCAACCCATAGACCAACATAGAAACACAAAACATAGAATGCCCACCCCAACTCACGCCCTGACCAACTAAACACATACAAAACAACAGAAAACAGGTCAGGAACGTGACACCTGTCAACCTACCAGGTCTCTCACATCTCAGTCATAACAAAAGAACGAAACCCTGTCAACCTACCAGGTCTCTCACATCTCAGTCATAACAAAGGAATATAACCCTGTCAACCTACCAGGTCTCTCACATCTCAGTCATAACAAAGGAATGGAACCCTGTCAACCTACCAGGTCTCTCACATCTCAGTCATAACAAAGGAATATAACCCTGTTGTAACGCTCGTCTAATTCCTCCTCTTCGCTTGAAGAGGAGGAGTAGGGATTGGACCAAAGCGCAGCGTGTTGAGAAGACATAACGATGTTTATTAAAGAAAAAAGACGAACACGAAAAACACTTGAGAATTTACAAAATAATAAACAAAGTCAATAAACCTGAACAAACGAACTTACATAACACGAAGAACGCACGAACAGGAAATAGACTACACAAAACGAATGAACAAACGAAACAGTCCCGTGTGGTGCAAACATACACAGACACGGAAGACAATCACCCACAAACAAACAGTGAGAACATCCTACCTTAATATGGTTCTCAATCAGAGGAAATGAATTACACCTGCCTCTAATTGAGAACCATATCAGGCAACCCATAGACCAACATAGAAACACAAAACATAGAATGCCCACCCCAACTCACGCCCTGACCAACTAAACACATACAAAACAACAGAAAACAGGTCAGGAACGTGACACCTGTCAACATACCAGGTCTCTCACATCTCAGTCATAACAAAGGAATATAACCCTGTCAACCTACCAGGTCTCTCACATCTCAGTCATAACAAAGGAATATAACCCTGTCAACCTACCAGGTCTCTCACATCTCAGTCATAACAAAGGAATAGAACCCTGTCAACCTACCAGGTCTCTCACATCTCAGTCATAACAAAGGAATGGAACCCTGTCAACCTACCAGGTCTCTCACATCTCAGTCATAACAAAGGAATGGAACCCTGTCAACATACCAGGTCTCTCACATCTCAGTCATAACAAAGGAATATAACCCTGTCAACCTACCAGGTCTCTCACATCTCAGTCATAACAAAGGAATATAACCCTGTCAACCTACCAGGTCTCTCACATCTCAGTCATAACAAAGGAAAGGAAACAACCATAACCAGCAGAATTAGAATATTGGGAAACTGTCTAAATCATACCCTGGACACTGACATGAGAGACCACTGAAAACCAAACACACACTAATGTACCCAGAGGCCTTTAGTGCAGTGTTTCCCAAACTCAGTCCTCTGGACCCCAAGGGGTGCACTTTTTGCCGAACACTACACAGCTGTTTCAAATGATCAAAGCTTAATGATTAGTTGAACCAGCTGTGTAGAGCTTGGACAAAACCACCCTTTGGGGTCCCGTGGGCTGAGTTTGGGAAACCCTGCTTTAGTTATTTGACATGGTTCATTCTGCACAGCAGCCAGAAGAGGGCAGTATTTAACTCCACCAGCTAAAGGAAGGATTGGCAGACTAAACTCAGACTAGACAAACATTTACATTACATTTACATTTACATTTAAGTCATTTAGCAGACGCTCTTATCCAGAGCGACTTACAAGTTGGTGCATTCACCTTATGATATCCAGTGGAACAACCACTTTACAATAGTGCATCTAACTCTTTTAAAGGGGGGGGGGGGTTAGAAGGATTACTTTATACTTTATCCTATCCTAGGTATTCCTTAAAGAGGTGGTGTTTCAGGTGTTTCCGGAAGGTGGTGATTGACTCCGCTGACCTGGCGTTGTTGGGGAGTTTGTTCCACCATTGGGGTGCCAGAGCAGCGAACAGTTTTGACTGTGCTGAGGGGGAGCTGTACTTCCTCAGAGGTAGGGAGGCGAGCAGGCCAGAGGTGGATGAACGCAGTGCCCTTGTTTGGGTGTACGGCCTGATCAGAGCCTGAAGGTACGGAGGTGCCGTTCCCCTCACAGCTCCGTAGGCAAGCACCATGGTCTTGTAGCGGATGCGAGCTTCAACTGGAAGCCAGTGGAGAGAGCGGAGGAGCGGGGTGACGTGAGAGAACTTGGGAAGGTTGAACACCAGACGGGCTGCGGCGTTCTGGATGAGTTGTAGGGGTTTAATAGCACAGGCAGGGAGCCCAGCCAACAGCGAGTTGCAGTAATCCAGACGGGAGATGACAAGTGCCTGGATTAGGACCTGCGCCGCTTCCTGTGTGAGGCAGGGTCGTACTCTGCGAATGTTGTAGAGCATGAACCTACAGGAACGGGTCACCGCCTTGATGTTAGTTGAGAACGACAGGGTGTTGTCCAGGATCACGCCAAGGTTCTTAGCACTCTGGGAGGAGGACACAATGGAGTTGTCAACCGTGATGGCGAGATCATGGAACGGGCAGTCCTTCCCCGGGAGGAAGAGCAGCTCCGTCTTGCCGAGGTTCAGCTTGAGGTGGTGATCCGTCATCCACACTGATATGTCTGCCAGACATGCAGAGATGCGATTCGCCACCTGGTTATCAGAAGGGGGAAAGGAGAAGATTAATTGTGTGTCGTCTGCATAGCAATGATAGGAGAGACCATGTGAGGATATGACGGAGCCAAGTGACTTGGTGTATAGCGAGAATAGGAGAGGGCCTAGAACAGAGCCCTGGGGGACACCAGTGGTGAGAGCACGTGGTGCGGAGACAGATTCTCGCCACGCCACCTGGTAGGAGCGACCTGTCAGGTAGGACGCAATCCAAGCATGGGCCGCGCCGGTGATGCCCAACTCGGAGAGGGTGGAGAGGAGGATCTGATGGTTCACAGTATCAAAGGCAGCCGATAGGTCTAGAAGGATGAGAGCAGAGGAGAGAGAGTTAGCTTTAGCAGTGCGGAGCGCCTCCGTGACACAGAGAAGAGCAGTCTCAGTTGAATGACTAGTCTTGAAACCTGACTGATTTGGATCAAGAAGGTCATTCTGAGAGAGATAGCAGGAGAGCTGGCCAAGGACGGCACGTTCAAGAGTTTTGGAGAGAAAAGAAAGAAGGGATACTGGTCTGTAGTTGTTGACATCGGAGGGATCGAGTGTAGGTTTTTTCAGAAGGGGTGCAACTCTCGCTCTCTTGAAGACGGAAGGGACGTAGCCAGCGGTCAAGGATGAGTTGATGAGCGAGGTGAGGTAAGGGAGAAGGTCTCCGGAAATGGTCTGGAGAAGAGAGGAGGGGATAGGGTCAAGCGGGCAGGTTGTTGGGCGGCCGGCCGTCACAAGACGCGAGATTTCATCTGGAGAGAGAGGGGAGAAAGAGGTCAAAGCACAGGGTAGGGCAGTGTGAGCAGAACCAGCGGTGTCGTTTGACTTAGCAAACGAGCATCGGATGTCGTCGACCTTCTTTTCAAAATGGTTGACGAAGTCATCCGCAGAGAGGGAGGAGGGGGAGGGAGGGGGAGGAGGATTCAGGAGGGAGGAGAAGGTGGCAAAGAGCTTCCTAGGGTTAGAGGCAGATGCTTGGAATTTAGAGTGGTAGAAAGTGGCTTTAGCAGCAGAGACAGAAGAGGAGAATGTAGAGAGGAGGGAGTGAAAGGATGCCAGGTCCGCAGGGAGGCGAGTTTTCCTTCATTTCCGCTCGGCTGCCCGGAGCCCTGTTCTGTGAGCTCGCAATGAGTCGTCGAGCCACGGAGCAGGAGGGGAGGACCGAGCCGGCCTGGGGGATAGGGGACATAGAGAGTCAAAGGATGCAGAAAGGGATGAGAGGAGGGTTGAGGAGGCAGAATCAGGAGATAGGTTGGAGAAGGTTTGAGCAGAGGGAAGAGATGATAGGATGGAAGAGGAGAGAGTAGCGGGGGAGAGAGAGCGAAGGTTGGGACGGCGCGATACCATCCGAGTAGGGGCAGTGTGGGAAGTGTTGGATGAGAGCGAGAGGGAAAGGGAAAAGGATACAAAGTAGTGGTCGGAGACTTGGAGGGGAGTTGCAATGAGATTAGTGGAAGAACAGCATCTAGTAAAGATGAGGTCAAGCGTATTGCCTGCCTTGTGAGTAGGGGGGGAAGGTGAGAGGGTGAGGTCAAAAGAGGAGAGGAGTGGAAAGAAGGAGGCAGAGAGGAATGAGTTAAAGGTAGACGTGGGGAGGTTAAAGTCACCCAGAACTGTGAGAGGTGAGCCATCCTCAGGAAAGGAACTCATCAAGGCGTCAAGCTCATTGATGAACTCTCCAAGGGAACCTGGGGGGCGATAAATGATAAGGATGTTAAGCTTGAAAGGGCTGGTAACTGTGACAGCATGGAATTCAAAGGAGGCGATAGACAGATGGGTCAGGGGAGAAAGAGAGAATGTCCACTTGGGAGAGATGAGGATCCCAGTGCCACCACCCCGCTGACCAGAAGCTCTCGGGGTGTGCGAGAACACGTGGGCAGACGAGGAGAGAGCAGTAGGAGTAGCAGTGTTATCTGTGGTAATCCATGTTTCCGTCAGTGCCAAGAAGTCGAGGGACTGGAGGGAAGCATAGGCTGAGATGAACTCTGCCTTGTTGGCCGCAGATCGGCAGTTCCAGAGGCTGCCGGAGACCTGGAACTCTACGTGGGTCATGCGCGCTGGAACCACCAGGTTAGTGTGGCGGCGGCCACGCCGTGTGAAGCGTTTGTATGGTCTGTGCAGAGAGGAGAGAAGAGGGATAGACAGACACATAGTTGACAGGCTACAGAAGAGGCTACGCTAATGCAAAGGAGATTGGAATGACAAGTGGACTACACGTCTCGAATGTTCAGAAAGTTAAGCTTACGTTGCAAAACATCTTATTGACTAAAATGATACAGTGCTGCTGGCTGGCTGGTGAAGTAGGCTAGCTAGCAGTGGCTGCGTTGTTGACTTAGTTTGAAAGTGTAGCTGGCTAGGTAGCCTCGGTAACTGGCTAGGTAACCTTGACAATTACTCAAAACTACACAATTATCTTGGATACAAAGACAGCAAAGACAGCAAAGACAACTATGTAGCTAGCTAACACTAATCAAGTCGTTCCGTTGTAATGTAATGGTTTCTACAGTGCTGCTATTCGGTAGACGGTAGACGTTGGCTAGCTGGCTAGCTGGCTAGCTGCTAGCAGTGTTGACTACGTTGACTACGTTAGAGGGACTAAAATAGCTGGCTAGCTCGGTAATTACAATAATTACTCTAAACTACACAATTATCTTTGATACAAAGACGGCTATGTAGCTAGCTAAGATCAGACCGTTGTAGTGAAATGTAATACTACCTGCGGAGCGAAATGCGAAATGCGACCACTCGCTCCAAACCGGAAGTTCAATATTTATACGAAAATAGCTGGCTAGCTAACCTCGGTAATTACGATAATTACTCTAAGCTACACAATTATCCTGGATACAAGACAGCAAAGACAACTATGTAGCTAGCTAACACTACATTAATCAAGTCGTTCCGTTGTAATGTAATAGTTTTCTACAGTGCTGCTATTCGGTAGACGGTAGACGTTGGCTAGCTGGCTAGCTGCTAGCAGTTAGCAGTGTTGACGTTACGTTAGAAGAACGAAAATAGCTGGCTAGCTCGGTAATTACGATAATTACTCTAAACTACACAATTATCTTTGATACAAAGACGGCTATGTAGCTAGCTAAGATCAGACCGTTGTACTGTAATGAAATGTAATACTACCTGTAATACTACCTGCTGCTGCAGATACTGCAGGATTTTGTCACAACTACAGACCACACTGAGCTACTTAGCTAATTGATCAGTTCAGTGATTTCCTAAATTCAACACACCTGGTCTTCCAGGTTGCTTAAGTGCCTGCAACACTCTAGGACCAGGGTTCCCTACTACACTGTACAGTAGGTGCAGTACTTCCCAACCCTCTCCTCTGGGACACCAGACAGGCACACCTGCATCAATTAGTCAAGGGGTTGATGGTTAGTAGACTGAATCAGGTGTGCCAGATTAGGTCTAAAACCAAAATGTGAAACGTCTGTAGGTCCCTGATGAGAGGGTTGGGAAACCCTGAACTGGGGGCATGAAGCATTACTGTAGTGCTGCGTTCCATTATTCTGGGTGATTGAGTAGTGGTATATTTTCTATTAGTATTCCAGTCCTGAATCAGTCCCTGATTAGAGGAGAAGGATGATGATGAGGTTGAAGGGTCTTTCTGTACTGTTACTATGGGAACCTTTATTCAGTATCAGCAGTGGTGTTGCTGGTGTTGGTCATGTTCACACATAGATCAGCATGGAAGAAGTGTGAACAAACAATTCTCAGAAGTAATTTGGTGTGTGTGTGTTTGTGTGTGTGTGTGTGTGTGTGTGTGTGTGTGTGTGTGTGTGTGCGTTCACTGTGCTATGGTGTTTGATGGGTACTTGTGCCTGTTCTCAGCATGAGAGGCGGGACTGTGAAAGTAACCACAAGAGCACTGGTATTACAAGGCCCCTGAAAGTTTAACATTTGAATGCTGATTCTGTATCTTACAAGTTGCCATTTGACCAATACATTTTGACATCATGGCAAGACACAAGATCCTAACCTTTACTGTGATGTATTTCGTCCAGGCATGGATTTTGGGTCTGGACTCCAAGATGGTAAGATACTACACTATTTTGAGAGAGAGAGAGTGAAAGAGGAAAATCACAGGCAAAATGTTAGTATGGACAAAGTTAAGTGTCACGGGACTCGTCTGAAGGTAACAGATACCGGTTTTAAAAATGACCCGAAGAATGAAGGTAGTTTTGTGCCTACCCCAAAAAAGGCGTTATAGATGTGTAAAGAAATATATATATACATTTCCTGAGTTTTCTTATATCTCCTGGCTTTAGGACCGACACTTCAAAACCTTGTTTTTTCTGATTCATTTTTTGACTGCTTTCTGCCATTGATGAATGTCTTATCCAATGTGTTTCTATGGGGTTAGAAGGAAAGGCCAAAAACATTACATTTTTCATCATATTATTATTACTAATTATTATATATTTTTTGATACCTAAAGGGATCCTAAAATTCAAAATCAAATAGATAAACGATCCATAGTATGACCATCTTAAAACAATTCCATGTCAACTCAGCACCTCCCACCCCAAAGTCTTAAACTCTAAATAAATAACTAACAGACTGACAGCTGTCTCTCATCATAATAATATTATCTGCATTTTCTAGTTTCACACCTGTTTGTCTATTTTTCTCTCTTCCATTCACTAAAGGTCAGTCTCCCTCTGCATGGTCTAAAATCCAACTTCCCCTTAAACATGGCTCCAGACTCTGTTGATGACTCCTACAAGGGCTGTGAGGAGAAGATGCTCAGGAAGGTGCATGACTATTACCTGCCAAAAGAGAGACGAGAGAACAAAGATTTCAACCAGGCTTGGACCGCTGCTGAGGACCATTACAGAAAAAAAGGAAAACTGCCTAAAAACTATTCCCTGGCAATCCAGGTGTATGTGAATGCAACATCAAACATTTACAGGTCATTCAACGCTGCCACTCGTACCCAAAAGGAGAGCTACAAAACTGTGTTCAAGTACCACTCCCTGCACTTCTTTTTGACCAATGCCTTACGAATGCTGAACAAGAACAACAAGAACAAGACTTTCCAAACCTTCCGTGGATCTAAAGACGCTTTTGAGGGTGTCCAATATGATGAAATGCGATTCGGACAGTTCACGTCGAGCTCTTTAGACAAGACTATCACTAAACACTTTGGAAATCGCTCCTGTTTTGAGATCACCACCTACCTTGGTGCCTCACTGGGGGAGTACGCATCTCAGATGGCTCATGAGAAGGAGGTGCTTATTCCCCCCTACGAGGTGTTCAAAATTACAGAGGTGCTGAAGAGAACAGACAAGAAAGACCTCTGGTGTGATGTCGTTTACAAACTGAAGAGTACTAAGAAAGGACAAAGTGACCTGAATTGCAGTTTGTTTAAACCACTCCAAGGAGAATAAAATTAAACCAGCAACACAGCTTTTCTGCATTCTGTCAAATTATGACATTTTGTGTTGTATTGTAGATTGTATTGTAACCCTTGGCTTCCCCATCCATTGTTGCTCCCTCCCACAAATGCAGGAAATATGATTGTCAGATCTGTCCTGTTATAAATGTTGGACACATTGTTTGTTAGATTGTTAACATTTCCTCTGCCAGTGAATTGGCATTTGTTGTCATGTGCACTGCAACTTTTGTTAAAACCAATAAAGAAAAGCATTCAGCAATATTACATCTCCTGCCCTTTTTATCCACCACCTGTAAGGGTCTGGGTGTAGCTGGTGCAGAGGAGTCAGGCGCAGGACAGCAGAGATGAGTAATAAAAGTAACTTTACTCAACATTACCAAATACATGTAGATATACCAAGCCCACACAAAAGGACTGAAATACATAAAACAAACACGCACAAAAACCATGGGGAAAACAGAGGGTTAAATAGTGAACATGTAATTGGGGAATTGAAACCAGGTGTGTAAAACAAAGACAAAACAAATGGAAAATGAAAAGTGGATCGGCGATGGCTAGAAGGCCGGCGACGTCGACCGCCGAACGCCGCCCGAACAAGGAGAGGGACCGACATCGGCGGAATTCGTGACACTGCCTGTACATCTGCTATAAAGATATTAATGACAGCTCACTTGAAGTAAATGTGTTTGTTCTCAGATATAATTAGAAGTGGCTACAAAGATATTTAGATTCAAAGAAAGATTAGGGAGGGAGGGAGGGAGGGAGGGAGGGAGGGAGGGAGGGAGGGAGGGAGGGAGGGAGGGAGGGAGGGAGAGGGAGGGAGATCAGTAGCAGGGTTAGATGTTTTCTGTAGGTCAGAGCTCAATCTATCAACCACAACGAGGAGAGAGCTGTCTCGTTCCCGGCCAACTATATTGCAGTTGAGTTGCACGCATCAACAAATGAGCATCAGATTGCTATACCATATGATTTGGTTAACTGATATGTTAAACACCTATCCAGGAGTTGTGAGTTCTGTCAGGTGTTTGCAATGTAGTCAGCCTGGAACCTTGCCAATGTTATGAGAGGGGTGGGAGGAGAAAGGGGCCGGGGTTCAGTAATCGAGAATCCTTTCAGCCGCCATTGTGTTCACTAACAGAGACAACAGAGGCCACAGGGAGGCAGTGAACAATCATACAACCTACTGTCTATCCACTTTGACACTAAACTGTTGCTTTGACAACTGTTGCTTTGACAACGGGGGGTAGGGGGGGGAGTACTAAGCTAACATGCTGCAGTTATTTGTAGCTATTTGATTTGGAACTTTACGACTATAGTCCACAGAAACACATTGAATAACACATTCATAAATGGCAAAACATTTAAATAAAAATGACATCTAAAGGAAAAAGGTTTGGAAGTGTCTGTCCTAGATATTGTCACGCCCTGACCTTAGATATCTCTGTTTTTCTATATATTTTGGTTAGGTCAGGGTGTGACTAGGGTGGGTACTCTAGTTTTTGTATGTCTATGGTTTTTGTATGTCATTAGGTTTTTGTATGTCTATGTTGGCCTGATATGGTTCCCAATCAGAGACAGCTGTTTATCGTTGTCTCTGATTGGGGATCATATTTAGGTAGCCATTTTCCTTATTTGTGCTGTGGGATCTTGTCTAAGTATAGTTGCCTTAGTGCACATCAGTAGCTTCATGTTTCATTTGGTTGTTTGTTGTTTTGTTCAGTGAGTTTCGATTTATTAAAATTATGTGGAACTTTACTCACGCTGCGCCTTGGTCCGATCCTTACGACGAACGTGACAGATATAAGAAAGCTCAGGAAAAAAAAAATATATATATATATTAACTGACTTTCCGAGGTGTCATAAAAATAAAATCACCCCCTTCCACAACGTAAAACAATATTTACACTTGACCCTCCCCTTGTACTGTCAAAAAATGTGCAGACCCTCCCAATATTACAATTAATAAAACAAATTGTAGCAATATGTTTTTCAACATATTGCTAGTTATTGCAATTTGTGGTGGTAATACATTTGTTTAGTTAATTTTAAAATTGGGAGGGTCTGCACATTTTTTTGACAGTACAAGGGGAGGGTCAAGTGTAAATATTTTTTTACGGAGCATCAGATACAGGCTACTTAATTAATACTCTTTATTATGTTAATATTTTCTGTATATCACTGATCATTCCACAACCCCAACCAATGTACCATAAAGAAATCTGAACTGTCCTTCTTTCCGTTGTTGTCACGCCCTGGCCTTAGTTATCTTTGTTTTCTTTATTATTTTAGTTTGGTCAGGGTGTGACATGGGGGATGTTTTTGTCTCGTATAGGGTGTTTGTATTGTCTAGGTTTTTTTTGTAGATTTCATGGGGTTGTGTTCAGTGTAGGTGTTTATGTAAGTCTATGGTTGCCTAGATTGGTTCTCAATTAGAGACAGCTGTCTATCGTTGTCTCTGATTGGGAGCCATATTTAGGCAGCCATAGTCATTAGGTAGGTTGTGGGTAATTGTCTATGTGTAAGTTGCCAGTGTCTGCACTTATTTGTCTTGTATAGCTTCACGGTCGTTCGGTTTGTTGTTTTGTTTAGTTTGTGTTAGTGTTCTTCATCTTTCTGAAATAAATACAAAGATGTATTTATATCACAATGCGCCTTGGTCCTCTCCTTCACCCGAAGACGATCGTGACAGTTGTAATGATCCAGTTATAACCAGTTTGACCCATAATAGTTAGTGTTGTCCTCTTTGGTCATTTTTTGACATCATTTATATATTTTAAATTTTTATTTTAACCTTTATTTAACTAGGCAAGTCAGTTAAAAACATTCTTATTTACAATGACGGCCTACCAAAAGGCAAAATGCCTCATGCGGGGATGGGGGCTGGGGAAAAATATATATATTTAAATATAGGACAAAACACACATCACGACAAGAAAGACAACACTACATAAAGAGAGACCTAAGACAACAACATAGCTAGGCAGCAACACATGACAACACAGCATGGTAGCAACACAACATGGTAGCAGCACAAAATATGGTACAAACATTATTGGGTACAGACAACAGCACAAAGGGCAAGAAGGTAGAGACAATACATCACACAAAGCAGCCACAACAGTCAGTAAGAGTGTCCATGATTGAGTCTTTGAAGAGATTGAGATAAAACTGTCCAGTTTGAGTGTTTGTTGCAGCTTGTTCCAGTCGCCAGCTGCAGCGAACTGAAAATACGAGTGACCCAGGGATGTGTGTGCTTTGGGGACCTTTAACAGAAAGTGACTGGCAGAACGGGTGGAGGATGGTGGCTGCAGTAGATATCTCAGATAGGGGGGAGTGAGGCCTAAGAGGGTTTTATGAATAAGCATCAACCAGTGGGTCTTGTGATGGGTATACAGAGATGACCAGTTTACAGAGGAGTATAGAGTGCCTTGACGTGTCCTAAGGAACATTGGTGGCAAATCTGATGGCCGAATGGTAAAGAACACCTAGCCGCTCGAGAGCACCCTTACCTGCCGATCTATAAATTATGTCTCCGTAAACTAGCATGGGAAGGATGGTCATCTGAATCAGGGTTAGTTTGTCTTAATGATTTCATAAGTTAAAGTAAGTTGATATAAGTTAATAAATTCATATTCAGCGTTATACTACCTTCCACCGATGTCCAATGAGAACCAAAGTAACTTTCCCTCTTTCTGTTGTAATGATCCTGTTAAAAACTTTTAACCTGCATTGCTTGCTCAGATAACCTGTCTAGCCCCGCTAGCGGAATCCCCCCCACATTCCACTGAAAAGGCAGCGCGTGAAATTCAAAAATATTTTTTTGAAATACTTTCACACATTAACAAGTCCAATACAGCAAATGAAAGATAAACATCGTGTGAATCCAGCCAACATGTCCGATTTTTTAAATGTTTTACAGCGAACACCCCACGTATATTTATGTTAGCTCACCACCAAATACAAAAAAGCTCAGACATTTCTTTCACAGCACAGGTAGCTTGCACAAAACCCCCAAATAGAGATAGAATTAATCACTAACCTTTGAAATTCTTCATCAGATAAGTCATATAACATCATGTTACACAATACATTTATGTTTTGTTCGATAATGTGCATATATATATATAAAAAAAATCTCAGTTTACATTGGCGCGTTACATGCAGTAATGTTTTGATTCCAAAACATCTGGTGATTTTGCAGAAATACTCATAATAAACATTGATAAAAGATGCAAGTGTTATTCACATAATTCAAGATAAACTTATCCTCTATGCAACAGCTGTGTCAGATTTCAAAATAAACTCTACGGAAAAAGTTTAATCTGAGAACGGCGTTTAGAGCACAATCCAGCCAAAGAAATAATCGCCATTTTGGTGTCAACAAAAGCTACAAAAACAATATAAATATGCACTTACCTTCGAATAACTTCATCAGAAGGCACTCCCAGGATTCCCAGATCGACAATAAATGACTGAAAAGTTCCATAAAGCCCATCATTTAGCCACTTGTTGTTAGCATGTTCATCCCAGGAATCCATTTCATGACGCACGAACAATCCATCCAGACAAAAACTCAAAAAGTTCCGTTACAGGTCGTAGAAACAGGTCAAATGATGTTTGCAATCCATATTTAGTATGTGTTTTACATTAATCATCAATAAGGATCCAACCGGAGAATTTCATTGTCTGCAGAAAGAGCATTGGCACGAGAGCTCTCTCTCTCCCTCGCGTGCAAATCCTGACTGAGAATTCTGACGACCACTCACTAAAACAGCTCCTATGAGCCCCTCCTTTATAGTAGAATAATAAGACTAAAATCTAAAGATGGCGACATCTAGTGGAAGCCCTAGGCAGTGTTTGTTCAGCCATATCTACAAGGGGTACCATTTGACACGGTTTTGAAAATCGACTTCTCATTTCCTGTTTTGACCTCTTCTCAGGTTTTTGTCTGCCAAATGAGTTCTGTTATACTTACAGAAATAATTCAAACAGTTTTAGAATCTTCAGAGTGTTTTCTATACAATAGTAATAATAATATGCATGTATTACCTTCTGGGACAGAGTAGGAGGAAATTTCGTTTGGGCACGCAATTTGTTCAAAGTGGAAACACTGCCCCCTATCCCTATGAAGTTCTAAAATCAAAACTGTACTTCTGGAAATTGTAAAGTAGTTTGTTGAAATTGAATCTAATGGTAATGTGTGATTTGTTAACATTTGTAGGTATGTGCACTGTGTTATTTTAAATCCACCATTATGTTACCTATTCCCTCCACCCCATTAATATTGTGTTTATATCCACCCTTACCTTACCGATTCCCTCCACCGCATCAATATTGTGTTTATATTCACCATTATGATACCGATTCCCTCCACCCCATCAATATTGTGTTTATGTTCACCATTATGACACCGATTCCCTCCACCCCATCAATATTGTGTTTATATTCACCATTATGATACCGATTCCCTCCACCCCATCAATATTGTGTTTATATTCACCATTATGATACCGATTCCCTCCACCCCATCAATATTGTGTTTATGTTCACCATTATGTTACTGATTGGTTGTTGGTTTCAATTTTGCGCAAATTCTGCCATCAATCCACAGTTTTTGGTTAGAGATGGTTTTAATAGTTACAGCGGGTGCAACATCTCCTATACACTTCCTTATAACACTTCCATTGACGTACACGCTCACTGAGTCAGCGTGTACGTCAATGTTATTGTCTGAGGCTACCCGGAACATATACCAATCCACGTGATCGAAGCAATCTTGAAGCTTGGAATCAGATTGGTCAGACCAGCGTTGGATAGACCTAAGCATGGGCACTTCCTGTTTTAGTTTCTGCCTATAGGAGGAGAGCGAAAAGATGGGGTCATGGCCAGATTTGCCAAAAGGAGGGCGGGGGAGGACCTTGTATGCATTGAGTAAGTTAGAGTAGCGGTGGTCGAGTGTGTTACTCGCTCGTGTACTGCAATCGATATGCTGATAGAATTTAGGTAGCCTTGTTCTCTGATTTTCTTTGTTAAAATCCCCAGCTACAATAAATGCAGCCTCAGTATATATTTAGCATAAAGTCCAGTGAAGTTCCTTGATGCCCTTCTTGGTATCCGCTTTCGGGGGGATATACACGGCTGTGACGATAACCCAAGCAAGTTCTCTTGGGAGGTAATACGGTCTGCATTTGATTGTGTGAAATTCTAAGTCAGGTGAACAAAAGGACTTGAGTTCTTGTATGTTGTTACAATTACACCATGAGTCGTTAGTCATGAAACCCTTCTTCTTCTTCTTCTTACTAGAGATATGTTTGTTCCTGTAGGCGCAATGCACTGAACATCCCGTTGGCTATACGGACTCCAAAAGCATGTCCACAGCTAGCCATGTCTCCGTGAAACAGAGTATGTTACAATCCCGGATATCTCTTTGGAAAGCAACTCTTGCCCTAATTTCGTCGACTTTGTTAAGTAGGGACTAGACATTAGCGAGTAATATACTCGGAAGCAGTGGGTGGTGCGCACCCGAAGCCTCACTAGAATACCTCTCCGGCACCCTCTCCTCCGATGGCGTTGTTTTGGGTTGGCCTCTGGAATCAGTTCTGGAATCATATGGCCTGGGAGGTGCAGACAAAGGATCTGCTTTGGGAACGTCGTATTCCTGGTTGTAGTGCTGGTAAGTTGACGTCTCTCTGATATGCAATAGTTCTTCCCGATTAAGATCTAAGGATCTGTGTGATGCTTTCTCTCCTCCTGTGGAATAGAGTGTAGCTATGGAGTTGTATAGACATACTGTAACACAAAAAGCAGCCTGCAGTGCACACAACTTCCTTCTCTCTCTCTCTCTCTCTCTCTCTCTCTCTCTCTCTCTCTCTCTCTCTCTCTCTCTCTCTCTCTCTCTCTCTCTCTCTCTCTCTCTCTCTCTCTCTCTCTCTATGCTGAGTGTTTGGTGCATGCTGGGAATTGTATGAGCGAGTGCGAGTGTTGTCTGAAGTCACATCGCCTGTGTTTTCTTTCTTGTTTCCTTTTTCTATGAATGATTAAGGTTCTTTTTTTAGTGGTAGAATTAAGTATATTGTATCGGCTTTGGTGGAGATGGCGACCCACAGGGGACCTCGTCCCTGTCACTTTGTCACGGCTTCAGGTGTGTTACTGAAGCTACTGTCATTGTGGAGGAGTTTCTGGTTGCCGTTTCTGATTGCCGTTACTTATGCGTTGCGGATGAATAAAGCGGTGGTGGTTTTTCTTAAAGAAGAGCGTCTTGTTGATCGGATGATTGAGCATGGCGTACTTCTTAATAAAGGTATGTTTATTAAAGTTACGCAGTTTTTTCCCTGGGAAATTTTCTTGTCACTTACAACCTCATGCTAATCGCATTAGCCTATGTTAGCTCAACCGTCCCGTGGATGGGACTCCGATCCTGAAGAAGTTTAATGGGGGAAGGGACAGGAAATTGAGAGCTTGGGTATTAGAAGTAATTAAACAGAAAAGGCTTAATGTAGTTTTTCTACAGGTGACACATAGTGTCATGATGTTGCCCTCTTTGGGTACAGCGAGCACCATCCCCCTCTCTCTGTCTCCTACACTCAGGCTGCTGCGACCTCAGGTTGTAAATTCCTGGAGGAGATTATCTCCTCATGGCCACAGTATAGAGAGAGAGAGAGAGTTTTCATAGAGAGAACAAAGGAATTTCTTCCACCTCACAGAACTTGAGGTCCGAACAATATTTATGTTCTGGAGAAGGTATAAAAGATCGGTGACGAATCCAGCTATGAACTGGTCCATTTGGTACAATTTTGTGAAACTCATGGGAGACAATACGGCCACATTACCATAACGCTGTTTATACAATAGCCTCAGTTTCACGTTCTGACCTTAGTTCCTTTTCCTTTTTTATGTCTTTATTTTGGTTTGGTCAGGGCGTGAGTTGGGGTGGGCATTCTATGTTGTTTTTCTATGTTTTCCATTTCTATGTGTTTGGCCTGGTATGGTTCTCAATCAGAGGCAGCTGTCTATCGTTGTCTCTGATTGAGAGCCACACTTAGGTAGCCTGTTTTCCCATTTTGAGTTGTGGGTGATTATTTTCTGTTTAGTGTTTTTTCGTCACCTTACAGGACTGTTCGTTTGTCGGTTTTTTTCTTGTTTTGTTCAGTGTTCAGTTTTTTTATAAAAAATTTGAACACTTACCACGCTGCACCTTGGTCCTCTTCTCTTTCTCCAGACGACATTCGTGACACTCAGATATGAGGCTTACATCTAATTGTTGTATAAGATGAATGAGTGAGGATGATACTGTTTGTGAAATTGTGTAATGTGATTTTGGACTGTTTAATGAAGGAAACTCCAATTATCTTTGGAGTTTAACTAAATCAGAGGACTGCCCATGAGCACAGTTATGGTCTGGCGTCCTGGGACAGGCCCTTTTCTGCTCTTCTGAATAAAACCCCCACCCGGGTTTTCTATCACCAGACCAGCTTACCTCGATAACGAGAGGGCCAAGGTTTGAGTAGAGACCATAGACCAGCTTACCTCGATAACGAGAGGGCAAAGGATTGAGAGGAGACCGAGCTTACCTCAATTACGAGATGGCTAAAGGTTGCAGACCAGCTTACCATGAGAGGGCCAAGGTTTGAGTAGATGGCTGAATCTTTTAACCATACCACGTGGTTAAACTCTTAGACTATCGATACCAACAGAATAAGAACAAGTCTTTGATATTAATTACTAGTCTGCAGCTAGGAATTCGGTATCATTGAACGCGAAGACCGACAACCGCCGAAACATCTATTCTATAACAACATGAATGAACTATCCATTCTAACCACGACAGAGAGAGAGAGCGGACAAACTCTCCAACAGAAACAAACTTTTCAACAGAGATCCCGACAACACACTGAGCGTAAATATATATATATTGATGGCAATTGTTCCCGAATGAGTGAGCATTCATGTGCAAAGAATTAGCATTTCAATTGTTATAATTATCAACTCTTTAGTGACTTCTCAGCTGACCCCCACTCCCCTTTTGTCTAACAAGCCGCCATGCAGGTTTAGCCCACTAGGGCACATCCACTATCATTTCTTTGTAACCATCTACTTTGTTTGTTTGTGTTATGCATTTCTGTGAATTACTTAGTTAGTAAATAAATGATTTTAAGACAATTGATGTATGGATGACTCATAGTGAAGACTGGGTTCGTCCAGATAACCAACAATTTACGACGTTTGGAATGAGACTAACGTGAGGGAAATAATAATTCTCTAATTCGAAGACTAATTGAGCAGATATTAAAATATCTGACATTTATATTAGGAAAATTATAACTTTGTAATATGAATATTTTCCTTGGTGCCCCGACTTCCTAATTAATTACAGTTACAAGATGAATAAGTTTAATCGCGTAATAATAATTACAGAGTTATTTGATAAATAAGTATTCAGTTTGAATAATGCCAAAGACACGACAATAGTGATGATGATTGTCACGACTTCCGCCGAAGTCGGCCCCTCTCCTTGTTCGGGTGGTGTTCAGCGGTCGACGTCACCGGCTTTCTAGTCACCACCGATCCATGTTTAATTTTCGTTTTGTTTTGTCTGTATTACACACACCTGGTTTCAATTCCCATATCATGTTCCTTATTTAACCCTCTGGCACACCTTTCTGTTCTGTCCATGATTATTGGTGTCTTAGTGGTTTGTGTGTTTTGTTATTCTGTCTGTATGTTCCTTATTGGAATATTGCTTGCCTTTTTGTGAGAAAACTCAGTTGTTTTGTTCAAACCTGTGTCCTGCACCTGACTCCGCTACATCTCTGCACCCAATCGCTGACAAGGATAATGAGGTTGACTGGAGTATGTGGTGGGAGGGGCAGCATGTACTCAGTCATGGTACTAATTTCAGTGCTGGGGTGGCCATTTTGTTTTCCTCAGGCTTAGGGGTGACTGTGGTATCTACAACAGAGATTGTCAAGGGTCGGGTTTTATTGGTCAAGGCGGATGTTATGTTTTTATTTTATTTTTATGTTTATGCTCCTAATGAGGGTACAGAGCGTATTGCTGTATTTGATCAAATAAAGGAAACCTTAAGACAGTGTGACCAAGAAGTGTATGGTTATAGGGGGGGCTGGAACTGTACAGTGGATTCTACTGTTGACAGCACTGCTGAAGAACCTCACCTGCGGTCAGCAACTTGCCTGTCTGGTCTATTAACTGAGTTTGAGCTTTCTGAGTAAGAAATGCAAAAGTTAGGCAGCACACTTGGTTAAAAGTTAATGAACGTCGTGTCAGTGCAGCAAGGTTAGACAGGGTGTATGTAAGGTGTGACATTACTCCTGTGGGTTTTTCTGATCACCATATTATGACTGCTGATATTCACTTGTCCTGTCCACGAAGGTCATCACCTTATTGGTATTTTAATGTTATTACATGTCATGTTTTGTAAAAAGTTGTTGATGTTTTGGGAAAAATGGACAGTTATTAAATGGAATTTTTAGTCCTTAAGACTATGGTGGGAGGATGCGATGCCCAAATACATGTGTTTTGTCAACAGTATACTGCTCTGTCTCGTATTGAAGTTAAAGAGACTATCAGGGCCCTTGAACTGGACATTAAATCTATTGAATTGAAGTTAGTCACTCAGAAGGACCACGGACTAGTCATGAACTTAAAGGACAAGAGACATGAAACTGAGGTCGTTTCTACATGAAAGAGTGAAGGGTGCCTTGATTAGGTTTAGTTTTGGTACCCTCAAGGATATGGATGCTCCTAGCGCTTTTTTTTACCACTATGGCAGTCTACATTGCAACGCAGACAGATGGTCTGCCTTCGTCTCCCTGATGGGAAGGTGACAGAGAAATGCGCCAACATGCCATGGATTTCTACTCTGCCCTCTGTGTATTTTTTAAAATGTAGCCTTTATTTAACCCTGTAGGTACTGGTGTTAACCATGATATCTGACTGTTTTTAACCCTGTAGGTACTGGTATTAACCATGATATCTGACTGTTGTTAACCCTGTAGGTACTGGTCTTAACCATGATATCTGACTGTTGTTAACCCTGTATGTACTGGTATTAACCATGATATCTGACTGTTTTTAACCCTGTATGTACTGGTATTAACCATGATATCTGACTGTTGTTATCCCTGTAGGTACTGGTGTTAACCATTATATCTGACTGTTGTTAACCCTGTATGTACTGGTGTTAACCATGATATCTGACTGTTGTTAACCCTGTAGGTACTGGTGTTAACCATGATATCTGACTGTTTTAACCCTGTAGGTACTGGTGTTAACCATGATATCTGACTGTTGTTAACCCTGTAGGTACTGGTCTTAACCATGATATCTGACTGTTGTTAACCCTGTATGTACTGGTATTAACCATGATATCTGACTGTTGTTATCCCTGTAGGTACTGGTGTTAACCATGATATCTGACTGTTGTTAACCCTGTATGTACTGGTGTTAACCATGATATCTGACTGTTGTTAACCCTGTATGTACTGGTGTTAACCATGATATCTGACTGTTGTTAACCCTGTAGGTACTGGTGTTAACCATGATATCTGACTGTTTTAACCCTGTAGGTACTGGTGTTAACCATGATATCTGACTGTTGTTAACCCTGTAGGTACTGGTCTTAACCATGATATCTGACTGTTGTTAACCCTGTATGTACTGGTATTAACCATGATATCTGACTGTTGTTATCCCTGTAGGTACTGGTGTTAACCATGATATCTGACTGTTGTTAACCCTGTATGTACTGGTCTTAACCATGATATCTGACTGTTGTTATCCCTGTAGGTACTGGTATTAACCATGATATCTGACTGTTGTTATCCCTGTATGTACTGGTATTAACCATGATATCTGACTGTTGTTAACCCTGTAGGTACTGGTATTAACCATGATATCTGACTGTTGTTAACCCTGTAGGTACTGGTGTTAACCATGATATCTGACTGTTGTTAACCCTGTATGTACTGGTATTAACCATGATATCTGACTGTTGTTATCCCTGTAGGTACTGGTATTAACCATGATATCTGACTGTTGTTATCCCTGTATGTACTGGTATTAACCATGATATCTGACTGTTGTTAACCCTGTAGGTACTGGTATTAACCATGATATCTGACTGTTTTTAATCCTCTATGTACTGGTATTAACCATGATATCTGACTGTTGTTAACCCTGTAGCTACTGTTATTAACCATGATATCTGACTGTTATTAACCCTGTAGGTACTGGTATTAACCATGATATCTGACTGTTATTAACCCTGTAGGTACTGGTATTAACCATGATATCTGACTGTTATTAACCCTGTAGGTACTGGTATTAACCATGATATCTGACTGTTATTAACCCTGTAGGTACTGGTATTAACCATGATATCTGACTGTTATTAACCCTGTAGGTACTGGTATTAACCATGATATCTGACTGTTATTAACCCTGTAGGTACTGGTATTAACCATGATATCTGACTGTTATTAACCCTGTAGGTACTGGTATTAACCATGATATCTGACTGTTATTAACCCTGTAGGTACTGGTATTAACCATGATATCTGACTGTTATTAACCCTGTAGGTACTGGTATTAACCACGATATCTGTGTCACGCCCTGACCTTAGTTAAATATGTTTTCTGTATTATTTTGGTCAGGTCAGGGTGTGACGAGGGTGGGTATGCGTGTTTTGTGTTGTCTAGGTTTTTTTGTAGATCTATGGGGTTTTTGTAAGTCTAGGTGATTGTAGGTCTATGTTGGCCTGAATTGGTTCCCAATCAGAGGCAGCTGTTTATCGTTGTCTCTGATTGGGGATCCTATTTAGGTTGCCATTTTCCATTTAGGAATTGTGGGTTATTGTCTATGTGTAGTTGCCTGTGTCAGCACGCAGCTATTATAGCGTCACGTTCGTTTTGTAAGTTTGTTTAGTGTTCTTCGTTAATAAAAGAAGAATCTATTCAAATCACGCTGCGCCTTGGTCTCCTCGTTACGACGAACGTGACAGAATAACCCACCATAACAGGACCAAGCAGCGTGAAAAGGAGGAGCAGACGTTATGGACTTGGGAAGAGATTTTGGACGGACAAGGATCCTGGACATGGGAGGAAATACTAGATGGAGCAGGACCCTGGACGCAGCCTGGGGAGTATCGCAGTTCTAAGGAGGAGAAATACCGGCGAATAGAGGAACAGTGATGATATGAGGGTACACGGCTAGCACGGAAGCCCGAGAGAGAGCCCCCGCACCAATCCAGACATGACTGACGGATTTAACCCCATTGATAAATGTCTGTTGTTGTGACACAGAAAACAACATGTAACCCATACAGTAGCATACAGTGCACACAACTTTCTCCTTCATTCATTCATTCTCTCTCTCTCTCTCTCTCTTTCTCGCTCTCTCTCTTGCTCTCTCTCTCTCTTTCTTGCTCTCTCTCTCTCTCTTTCTTGCTCTCTCTCTCTCTCTCTCACTCTCTCTCTCGCTCTCTTGCTCTCTCTCTCTCTCTCTTGCTCTCTCTCTCTCTCTTTTGCTCTCTCTCTCGCTCTCTTGCTCTCGCTCTCTCTCTCTCTCTCTCTCTCTCTCTCTTTCTCATGTTGATAGTTGGATACAGTACTGAATTGTTAAGTGATGATTCCACCTAGTGGTTAAAGTGAGAGATGAACTCACCATAGAGGTAAAATGGTGGTATTCCAGACTTGTCTATGGGCTTTTTCACCATTCATCTTTCCTTAACAAAACTCATTGGATAATACAATCCTGAGGGAGGGACCTTGGACCTTCTCCTATAATAGGGTTGAGTGTGTGTTACCTGAGTGCTGGTCTCCTGCTACAATATTAGTAGCAGTGTCTGCTGTCTCTTCTCTCTTGGTGTCACACCCTGATATTTTTCATCTGTCTTTGTGATTGTCTCCACCCCCCTCCAGGTGTCGCCCATCTTCCCCATTATCCCCTGTGTATTTATGCCTGTGTTTTCTGTTGTTTTTTTGCCAGTTTGTCTTGTTTGTTGGAGTCAACCAGCGTGTTGTGTTCTCAGCTCCTGCTTTTCCCCAGTCTCTCCTTTCTTGTCCTCCCGGTTTTGACCCTTGCCTGTCCTGACTCTTCCATCTCACATCTGTCAAACTTGACCTTCTTGTTCATATCTGGCTCAGCATAGATGACCTTTGACATCTTTAACAATGCCTGGGTCTTTCTTTCTATGTAGGTCTACTATACATTAAGTGTCTGCTTCTAGAATTAATGTGGTGGTCTTCCAACATGGCCGCCAGGAGGCGTCGTACGTCAAATGCAAGCCCTCTATATGTTAAGTCTCTGCTTCTAGTGATATCTCTGTCTCTGAGTCATCTGTGTGTCTCTGTCTGTGTGACTAATGTAGGTGTTAACTCTAGGGAAGTATCAACAAAATGACACTGGTAGTTGTGGCTATGCTAATATTTTTTTTTTACATGTTTGCATACTTGCGTATGTGTGTGTGAGACATTGTCACAGTGATTATTCTTAACCATTATCTGCAGCACAATATAAATCATTACATGTCTCTACATGGTCACCTTGTCCAGAGTATTTCTCAACACAGTCCTCCTGTCCAGGGAATGGGACTTGCTATTTGTGATGATGGACAGGACACTGTCATACCAGGAAGATATAGATCATAGAGGGGAAGTGGACAACAAGAAATGTAACAGCCCCAAGATAATTCAGGGGGTTTCCAGAACTCCTCCTTCCTTTCACCTTTCTGCTGATCTGGACCCTCTGTTTACTCCCAGATATACATCAACATGTTCAGGAGGTCCAGGACTACAAACATGGGTTATTATAATGTCCAGACAATAGATTTGAGACTACAAACTGCTCCAAGTGGATATTGAGGGTGGGTAGTCTTAACCAGTGAGGAGGAGATGGCGACAGAAACGGACGCAGCTCTGTTCTCTTTAACTGAACCTGATTGGTCGAGGAATTTTTGTTAGGAATAAATGACTAAGCGTTGTATACATTTAACAGGAACTAAAACTAATTGAATTCTACCCTGTTTTTCTATATTGATAAATAATGTTAGTTCATAAGAAAGAGGATATGTAGCATATATGGGGGAAGAAAGGGATGTCTGTGTGAGTCTAAAGAAAATTAAGTGGATCATTAACCTATGTTTGAACCGACTAAGCTATAACTCTGTGGAGATAAGGGAAGACAGCTCAAGCCCCTCTAGGTTTTCCGTATCTGGGGGGGACTGGAACTGTCAGCTAAGTGGTAATAAACTATGGAGAGATTTTAGGAGATAATCCAGATATTGTGTGTAAGATATGTGCGTAAGTGTGTTGAAATGGACTTTTGATTAGCTTGTCCTTGTCGGAGAAGAGGAGGGACATTTAGAAAGCTATGACGCTGTTTGTGATATATGATCTAATGTACATGTTTTTTTTGGTCAGAGATCTCTCGAGAATAAATGCTATTGATTAATTTGGACACGGGTCTCTGTCTATTTTATGCAAATAAGAATCTTACAAATTCTTATAAACGGACAGAGTGTTTGCATTGTTATAATAAAATTGGTTAACAAACATTTAGGAAACTATTTCCTTCAACAGTTTTTGACTGAAGCTCGTTGAACCACTGAAAATAACAACTTAACTTCCGTCTTTTGGGACCCATATAGCAGAGTCTGATGTACTATCTTCATGTTGACTCTGGTAAACAGGACGCTACAATGTCAGGAAACAAGTAGGACTTTTATTAATATACTAATACAAACAAATACAACATTTGTGTGCCTGAGTTTGAGACAAAGATAGAGAGAGACAGAGGCAGAGGAGGAAGTTCTGTGCACTGTGTATGTGTTACAGTACGTTGTCATGGTGATGTTAAACCACTTTCTCACATATCCAGTTGAGTTTGCTGTCACATGACATGTCATTCCATGACTTTAGAGGACTCTGATCTTCGTGTATCTCAGCACAGTCCTCGTCCCCAGTAGGACCTGAATTATCAGGCTGTTTGGCATACCAGTACCTAAAGGGTTAACAACAGTCAGATATCATGGTTATTACCAGTACCTACAGGGTTAAAAACAGTCAGATATCATGGTTAATACCAGTACCTACAGGGTTAAAAACAGCAGGATTTCATGGTTAATACCAGTACCTACAGGGTTAAAAACAGTCAGATATCATGGTTAATACCAGTACCTACAGGGTTAAAAACAGTCAGATATCATGGTTAATACCAGTACCTACAGGGTTAAAAACAGTCAGATATCATGGTTAATACCAGTACCTACAGGGTTAAAACCGTCAGATATCATGGTTAATACCAGTACCTACAGGGTTAAAAACAGTCAGATTGTCATGTTTTGTCTTTGATCATCATGTCTTGTCCCTGTGCTTCCCTCTGCTGGTCTTATTAGGTTCTTTCCCTCTTTCTTTCCCTCTCTCGCTCTCTCTCTCTATCGTTCCGTTCCTGCTCCCAGCTGTTTCTCATTCTCCTAAACTACCTCATTTACTCTTTCACACCTGTCCCCTATTTTGCCCTCTGATTAGAGTCCCTATTTCTCCCTCTGTTTTCCGCTTCTGTCCTTGTCGGATTCTTGTTTGATGTTTGCTGTTCTGTGTCCTTGTTCCGCCCTGTCGTGTTTTTGCCTTCTTCAGATGCTGCGTGTGAGCAGGTGTCTATGTCAGCTACGGCCCGTGCCTTCCTGAAGCGACCTACAGTCTGTGGTCGCGTCTCCAGTCGTTCCTCTCTACTGACGAGAGGATTTCAGTTTCCTGTTTTGGATTTACCTAGGATAATATCCAGGAGTATCATTGTTTGTTAAAGACTGGAATAAAGACTCTGTTTCTATTAAGTCGCTTTTGGGTCCTCATTCACCAGCATAACAGAAGAATCCGACCAAGAATGGACCCAGCGACTACGGATTCTCGCAACACTGCCGTCGAGATCCAGGGAGCAATGCTCGGCAGACACGAGCAGGAATTGTCTGCTGCTCGTCATGCCGTTGAGACCCTGTCCGCTCAGGTCTCCGATCTCTCAGGACAGTTTCAGAGTCTTCGTCTCGTGCCACCAGCTACTTCCTGGTCTTCCGAGTCTCCGGAACCTAGGGTTAATAACCCACCATGTTACTCTGGGCAGCCCACTGAGTGTCGCTCCTTTCTCACCCAGTGTGATATTGTGTTCTCTCTCCAGCCCAACACATACTCAAGAGAGAGAGCTCGGATCGCTTACGTCATATCACTCCTTACTGGTCGGGCTCGGGAGTGGGGCACAGCTATCTGGGAGGCAAGGGCTGAGTGTTCTAACGTTTATCAGAACTTTAAAGAGGAGATGATACGGGTTTTTGATCGTTCAGTTTTTGGGAAGGAGGCTTCCAGGGCCCTGGCTTCCCTATGTCAAGGTGATCGATCCATAACGGATTACTCTATAGAGTTTCGCACTCTTGCTGCATCCAGTGACTGGAACGAGCCGGCGTTGCTCGCTCGTTTTCTGGAGGGACTCCACGCTGAGGTTAAGGATGAGATTCTCTCCCGGGAGGTTCCTTCCAGCGTGGACTCTTTGATTGCACTCGCCATCCGCATAGAACGACGGGTAGATCTTCGTCACCGAGCTCGTGGAAGAGAGCTCGCGTTAACGGTGTTTCCCCTCTCCGCATCTCAACCATCTCCTCCCACCGGCTCAGAGACTGAGCCCATGCAGCTGGGAGGTATTCGCATCTCGACTAAGGAGAGGGAACGGAGAATCACCAACCGCCTTTGCCTCTATTGCGGTTCTGCTGGACATTTTGTCATGTCATGTCCAGTAAAAGCCAGAGCTCATCAGTAAGCGGAGGGCTACTGGTGAGCGCTACTACTCAGGTCTCTCCATCAAGATCCTGTACTACCTTGTCGGTCCATCTACGCTGGACCGGTTCGGCTGCTTCCTGCAGTGCCTTGATAGACTCTGGGGCTGAGGGTTGTTTTATGGACGAAGCATGGGCTCGGAAACATGACATTCCTCTCAGACAGTTAGGGAAGCCCACGCCCATGTTCGCCTTAGATGGTAGTCTTCTCCCCAGTATCAGATGTGAGACACTACCTTTAACCCTCACAGTATCTGGTAACCACAGTGAGACCATTTCCTTTTTGATTTTTCGTTCACCTTTTACACCTGTTGTTTTGGGTCATCCCTGGCTAGTATGTCATAATCCTTCTATTAATTGGTCTAGTAATTCTATCCTATCCTGGAACGTTTCTTGTCATGTGAAGTGTTTAATGTCTGCTATCCCTCCTGTTTCTTCTGTCCCCTCTACTCAGGAGGAACCTGGTGATTTGACAGGAGTGCCGGAGGAATATCATGATCTGCGCACGGTCTTCAGTCGGTCCAGAGCCAGCTCTCTTCCTCCTCACCGGTCGTATGATTGTTGTATTGATCTCCTTCCGGGGACCACTCCC
This sequence comes from Salvelinus namaycush, assembly GCF_016432855.1. Classification (NCBI taxonomy): domain Eukaryota; kingdom Metazoa; phylum Chordata; class Actinopteri; order Salmoniformes; family Salmonidae; genus Salvelinus; species Salvelinus namaycush. The sequence goes on from NC_052314.1 coordinate 64,402,608, forward strand.
CCTCGGGGTAGACTATACTCTCTGTCGGCTCCCGAACGTAAGGCTCTCGAGGATTATCTGTCTGTTTCTCTCGACGCCGGTACCGTGGTGCCTTCTTCCTCTCCCGCCGGAGCGGGGTTTTTCTTTGTTAAGAAGAAGGACGGTACTCTGCGCCCCTGCGTGGATTATCGAGGGCTGAATGACATAACGGTTAAGAATCGTTATCCGCTTCCCCTTATGTCGTCAGCCTTCGAGATTTTGCAGGGAGCCAGGTTCTTTACTAAGTTGGACCTTCGTAACGCTTACCATCTCGTACGCATCAGAGAGGGGGACGAGTGGAAAACGGCGTTTAACACTCCGTTAGGGCATTTTGAATACCGGGTTTTGCCGTTCGGTCTCGCTAATGCTCCAGCTGTCTTTCAGGCATTAGTTAATGATGTACTGAGAGACATGCTGAACATCTTTGTTTTCGTTTACCTTGACGATATCCTGATTTTTTCACCGTCACTCGAGATTCATGTTCAGCACGTTCGACGTGTACTCCAGCGCCTTTTAGAGAATTGTCTCTACGTGAAGGCTGAGAAGTGCGCCTTTCATGTCTCCTCTGTCACATTTCTCGGTTCTGTTATTTCCGCTGAAGGCATTCAGATGGATCCCGCTAAGGTCCAGGCTGTCAGCGATTGGCCCGTTCCTAAGTCACGTGTCGAGTTGCAGCGCTTTCTCGGTTTCGCTAATTTCTATCGGCGTTTCATTCGTAATTTCGGTCAAGTGGCTGCCCCTCTCACAGCTCTGACTTCTGTCAAGACTTGCTTTAAGTGGTCCGGTTCCGCCCAGGGAGCTTTTGATCTCCTCAAGAAGCGTTTTACATCCGCCCCTATCCTTGTTACTCCTGACGTCACTAAACAATTCATTGTCGAGGTTGACGCTTCAGAGGTGGGCGTGGGAGCCATTCTGTCTCAGCGCTTCCATTCTGACGATAAGGTCCATCCTTGCGCTTACTTTTCTCATCGCCTGTCGCCATCGGAACGCAACTATGATGTGGGTAACCGCGAACTGCTCGCCATCCGCTTAGCCATAGGCGAATGGCGACAGTGGTTGGAGGGGGCGACCGTCCCTTTTGTCGTTTGGACTGACCATAAGAACCTTGAGTACATCCGTTCTGCCAAACGACTTAATGCACGTCAAGCTCGTTGGGCGTTGTTTTTCGCTCGTTTCGAGTTCGTGATTTCCTATCGCCCGGGAAATAAGAACACCAAGCCTGATGCCTTATCCCGTCTCTTTAGTTCTTCTGTGGCTTCTACCGACCCCGAGGGGATTCTCCCTGAAGGGCGTGTTGTCGGGTTGACTGTCTGGGGAATTGAGAGACAGGTAAAGCAAGCACTCACTCACACTGCGTCGCCGCGCGCTTGTCCTAGTAACCTTCTGTTCGTTCCTGTCTCTACTCGTCTGGCAGTTCTTCAGTGGGCTCACTCTGCCAAGTTAGCTGGCCACCCCGGCGTTCGGGGTACGCTTGCTTCTATTCGCCAGCGGTTTTGGTGGCCTACTCAGGAGCGGGACACGCGCCGTTTCGTGGCTGCTTGTTCGGACTGCGCGCAGACTAAGTCAGGTAACTCTCCTCCTGCCGGTCGTCTCAGACCGCTTCCCATTCCTTCTCGACCATGGTCTCACATCGCCTTAGACTTTATTACCGGTCTGCCTTCGTCTGCGGGGAAGACTGTGATTCTTACGGTTATCGATAGGTTCTCTAAGGCGGCACATTTCATTCCCCTCGCTAAGCTTCCTTCCGCTAAGGAGACGGCACAAATCATCATTGAGAATGTGTTCAGAATTCATGGCCTCCCGTTAGACGCCGTTTCAGACAGAGGCCCGCAATTCACGTCACAGTTTTGGAGGGAGTTCTGTCGTTTGATTGGTGCTTCCGTCAGTCTCTCTTCCGGGTTTCATCCCCAGTCTAACGGTCAAGCAGAAAGGGCCAATCAGTCGATTGGTCGCATATTACGCAGCCTTTCGTTTCGAAACCCTGCGTCTTGGGCAGAACAGCTCCCCTGGGCTGAGTACGCTCACAACTCGCTTCCTTCGTCTGCTACCGGGCTATCTCCGTTTCAGAGTAGTCTTGGGTACCAGCCTCCTCTGTTCTCGTCCCAGCTCGCCGAGTCCAGCGTTCCCTCCGCTCAGGCTTTTGTCCAACGTTGTGAGCGCACCTGGAGGAGGGTCAGGTCTGCACTTTGCCGTTACAGGGCGCAGACTGTGAGAGCCGCCAATAAACGTAGGATTAAGAGTCCTAGGTATTGTCGCGGTCAGAGAGTGTGGCTTTCCACTCGTAACCTTCCCCTTACGACAGCTTCTCGCAAGTTGACTCCGCGGTTCATTGGTCCGTTCCGTGTCTCTCAGGTCGTCAATCCTGTCGCTGTGCGACTGCTTCTTCCGCGACATCTTCGTCGCGTCCACCCTGTCTTCCATGTCTCCTGTGTCAAGCCTTTTCTTCGCGCCCCCGTTCGTCTTCCCTCCCCCCCCCCCGTCCTTGTCGAGGGCGCACCTATTTACAAGGTACGGAGGATCATGGACATGCGTTCTCGGGGACGTGGTCACCAGTACTTAGTGGATTGGGAGGGTTACGGTCCTGAGGAGAGGAGTTGGGTTCCATCTCGGGACGTGCTGGACCGTTCGTTGATTGATGATTTCCTTCGTTGCCGCCAGGGTTCCTCCTCGAGTGCGCCAGGAGGCGCTCGGTGAGTGGGGGGGTACTGTCATGTTTTGTCTTTGATCATCATGTCTTGTCCCTGTGCTTCCCTCTGCTGGTCTTATTAGGTTCTTTCCCTCTTTCTTTCCCTCTCTCGCTCTCTCTCTCTATCGTTCCGTTCCTGCTCCCAGCTGTTTCTCATTCTCCTAAACTACCTCATTTACTCTTTCACACCTGTCCCCTATTTTGCCCTCTGATTAGAGTCCCTATTTCTCCCTCTGTTTTCCGCTTCTGTCCTTGTCGGATTCTTGTTTGATGTTTGCTGTTCTGTGTCCTTGTTCCGCCCTGTCGTGTTTTTGCCTTCTTCAGATGCTGCGTGTGAGCAGGTGTCTATGTCAGCTACGGCCCGTGCCTTCCTGAAGCGACCTACAGTCTGTGGTCGCGTCTCCAGTCGTTCCTCTCTACTGACGAGAGGATTTCAGTTTCCTGTTTTGGATTTACCTAGGATAATATCCAGGAGTATCATTGTTTGTTAAAGACTGGAATAAAGACTCTGTTTCTATTAAGTCGCTTTTGGGTCCTCATTCACCAGCATAACACAGATATCATGGTTAATACCAGTACCTACAGGGTTAAAACAGTCAGATATCATGGTTAAAACCAGTAGCTACAGGGTTAAAAACAGTCAGACATCACATCATAATACTAAATAATATGTCAACATCTTATAGTTAACTACTATGTTGACTGCTATCAACAATATCAGTAACCTGCATAGAAAAAGGTTGAATGGATCCTTATTGACAGATTAGGTATCATCTCTCACCTTGTGGTCAGTGGGGTGCCGTCCACCCATTTCCAGGTCCCCTCCTTAACAGAGTCAGTCAGACCAATCCAGGCTCTCTTCTTGAGGTTGAAGAGAAATGTCTGTTGTTGAGAAAGATAAATAGCAGACGTATATGTTTGATCATATCTACCCCCTGCACACCCATCGCCTCTCCCTCTCCCTCTCCCTCTCGCTCTCCCTCTCGCTCTCACCTGTTCCTTATCACTGTTTATGATCACCAGGTCTGCTCCTCTCTTCAGACAGTCCTCTCTGCTCTCCTTCCAGGTTTTAGTCTCAGTAGACAGGAAGTACCAACTGGATTCAAACTTCTGCCAGCCTTCAGGACAGGTTTGAATATATTGATGAACATACGAATTTCCTTCAATTTATCACACTGGACACTTAATGAAAGAACACAGACTGATGATTAGTTGTGTGGGATTAATGATAATGTATTACTGTAGGTTTACTCACTGAGATTGATAAGCCTCCAGTTAAGAAACTCTCTCTCAGTCTGTAGCTTGTCTCTCTCTTTAGTCATGGTGTTGTAACTGGTCTGTAGCTGGTCTCTCTCTTTAGTCATGGTGTTGTAACTGGTCTGTAGCTGGTCTCTCTCTTTAGTCAGGGTGTTGTAACTGGTCTGTAGCTGGTCTCTCTCTTTAGTCAGGTTGTTGTAGCTGGTCTGTAGCTGTTCTATCTCTGCAGATGAGTTGGTCTTATAGGCTATGAAGCTCTTAGAGACCCCATCATCTGTCATCACAACAACAAAGTGTATCAATAAAATAGATAATCTGGTGAATCGTAGGTGAATGCTGGTGAATTGTAGGAATTGTAACTTAAGACTTACAGTAGACAGACAGGCCTATGATCCCAGCCAGTAGAACACACAGCAGCCCCAGACACACTGCAACAACTCTGGAGGATCTCTTCCCTGAGTTATCAGGTTCTGTGGACACAGGTACTGTACATAGCATCAATGAGACACAATAACACTTTTAAAGTGATGTTTTCTCACCCCATCTCTCTTCCTGTTGAGGTGACTTGTGGTTGTTAAAGATACAGCTTCACACATTAACAGAATATATAGTTTCCAGCTACAGCTATCTCCTAGCCTTGCTAACATTAGCCTGCTAGCTAATGTTAGTAGAATTCATATGTTTAGGACATTCGTAACATATACAAATTGTAATTCGTAACATATAATACAAAATGTAAATCGTAACATCATAGAAATTGTAATTTGTAATATAGTGTCCAGCTACAGCTATCTCCTAGCCTTGCTAACGTTAGCCAGCTAGCTAATGTTAGTAGAATTCATATGTTTAGGACATTCGTAACATATACAAATTGTAATTCGTAACATGTCATACAAAATGTAAATCGTAACATCATAGAAATTGTAATTTGTAACATACAAAATGGATCATGGTGTCACGCCCTGAACTTAGAGAGCCTTTTTATGTCTCTATTTGGTTTGGTCAGGGTGTGATTTGGGGTGGGCATTCTATATTTTTGTTTTCTATGATTTTGTATTTTTATGTTTTGGCCGGGTATGGTTCTCAATCAGGGACAGCTGTCTATCGTGGTCTCTGATTGGGAACCAAACTTAGGTAGCCCTTTTCCCTCCTTTCTTGGTGGGAAGTTAACTTTGTTTGTGGCACATAGCCCTTAAGCTTCACGGTTGTTTTGTATTGTTTATTGTTTTTTGTCGGCGTCTGTAACGAACGTCGTCGGGAGAAGGAGAGGAGGACCAAGGTGCAGCGTGGTAAGTGTTCATATTTTAATCAATCAACTGAACACTGAACAAAACAACAAAAACGACAAACGAACAGTTCTGTAAGGTGACGATACACAAAACAGAAAACAACTACCCACAAACACAGGTGGGAACAGGCTACCTAAGTATGGTTCTCAATCAGAGACAACGATAGACAGCTGCCTCTGATTGGGAACCATACCAGGCCAAACACATAGAAATACAAAACAAGGACAACATAGAACACCAGACATAGAATGCCCACCCAAACTCACGCTCTGACCAACCAAAATAGAGACATAAAAAGGATCTCTAAGGTCAGGGCGTGACAGCGGCATCCTAAATAAAAGGAATATGTACGCTCACCATGCTGCGCTTTGGTCCTCTTCATTCGACGGCCGTGACACATGGACATCCACAAATTGATACATATCATATGAAACCTATCATACTACACTAAATGGAGTGACTCCGATTTACGTACAGAATAATAAGAAATGCAATGAGACCAGATGGAAATACACAGTAGCAATTTGCTTTGGACTTTATGAACATGAAAATGAATGTTTCAGCAGATAGTGTACATCCTAAAATACAGAGCTTCAAACATTTCAGAACATTTAACCTCTAGTCTTAAAGGAACAACGTTTCCTTTAGGAGATGTAGTATTTAGCGTTTCATGTGTCCTTTTCCACAAGTATATCAATTCAAAAGCTTCCCTTGTGAAGTAAGACCTATATTTGGAAGACACATTGTGTTCTGTTTTTGAATATTAATAATCTGTTTGTTACAGTTTATTTTACTCAGTTGAATTTTGAAGCCTTGGAGCATGGGGCATGGGCCAACCTCATCACATTAACATAGGCACAATTGTTTATGTGGCAAGTGGAAGGATAATAACCATTAGTTTAAACTTCCACGTGTGTGTCTCTATGACTACGGTGTATTTACCAGTGTTCTGAGATTCAGGTTGTTTATCTATGGTCCTGTTCACAGTATCCTGTCCACAGCTCTTCCTGTCTAAATTAGCATAAATATCATCAGACTGCTCCATATAAAGGCTCATTCTAATTGCCCCCTTAAAATATACTGTGGTACTTTATGTATCTACACACAGTACAACAGACAGTATATTATGTTTTATATCCTGTTAAACAGCTGCTTTAGTTTAACAGTCTGTTGTGTCTGAGAACGTACAGTGTTATAGATGTAGGGAGGACTTCACACCTTAACCAGTGGTTTGAGCAGACAGCAACCTCCAGGAAGAGACACAACAGCAGATAGACACCATGATGAGTGTGTGGATATGTAGCAGGCAGGTCCACTGGTGTATGGTGCATTGTGTTGCCGTTGGTAACCTACACGTTGTCCCTTGTACAGTGAAGGTTGTGAGTCATTCTCACCTTCTATTAGCATTGATTTTGTGTGAGTGAGTTTTCTCTCAGTAATGTTCTGCCCTCTGTGTGGGTCCAGGTAACACTGTTTAATGTATCCAATCACATTTAATCAGGAACCTGGCAGACCTTGTTAAAACGTCTTATGGCTGCAGGGGCAGCATTGAGTAGCTTGGAAGAAAAGGTGCCAAGAGTTGCCCAGAGTAAACTGCCTGATCCTCAGTCCCAGTTGCTAATATATGCATATTAATATTAGTGTTGGATAGAAAACACTCTGACGTTTCTAAAACTGTTTGAATGATGTCTGTGAGTATAACAGAACTCATATGGCAGGCAAAAGCCTGAGGAAAAAATTCAACCAGGAAGTGGGAAATCTGAGGTTTCTAGGTTTTCAACTCATCGCCTATCATATACACAGTGGGATATGGGTCAGTTTGCACTTCCTACGGCTTCCACTAGATGTCAACAGTCTGTAGAACCTTGTCTGATACCTCTACTGTGAGGTGGGGCCGAAGGAGGCGGGAATGAGTAAGGTCTATCATGAGCTGACCATGCTCTGACCATGCGCTTTCACATGAGAGGGAGCCCTGTTCCATTGAAGACAATGGAATTCTCCGGTTGGAACATTATTATAGATTTATGTTAAAAACATCCTAAAGATTGATTCAATACATCGTTTGACATGTTTCTACTGACTGTTACGGAACTTTTTGACATTTCGTCTGCTTTTAGTGAACGCGCTTCCTGACTTTGGATTTGTTTACCAAACACGCTAACAAAAATAGCTATTTGGACATAAAATATGGACATTATCGAACAAAACAAACATTTCTTGTGGAAGTGGGAGTCCTGGGAGTGCATTCCAACGAAGATCAGCAAAGGTAAGTGAAGATTTATAATGCTATTTATGAGTTTTGTTGACTGCACAATTTGGCGGGTAACTGTATGGCTTCCTTTTGTGGCTGAACGCTGTTCTCAGATTATTGAATATTGTGCTTTTGCCGTAAAGCTTTTTGAAATCTGACACAACATGTATCTTTCATCAAAGTTTATGATGAGTATTTCTGTTATTTGATGTGGCTCTCTGCAATTTTCCGGATATTTTGGAGGCATTTCTGAACATGGCGCCAATGTAAACTGAGGTTTTTGGATTTAAATATGAACTTTATCGAACAAAACATATATGTATTTTGTAACATGAAGTCCTATGAGTGTCATCTGATGAAGATCATCAAAGGTTAGTGATTAATGTTGTCTCTATTTCTGCTTTTTGTGACTCCTGTCATTGGCTGGATAAATGGCTGTGTTTTTCTGTGATTTTGCGGTGACCTAACATAATCGTTTGTGGTGCTTTCGCTGTTAAGCCTCTTTGAAATCGGACACTGTGGTGGGATTAACAAGAAGTGTATCTTTAAAATGGTGTGAAATACTTGTATGCTTGAGGAATTTTAATTATGAGATTTCTGTTGTTTGAATTTAGCGCCCTGCACTTTCACTGGCTGTTGTCATATTGATCCCGTTAACGGGATTGCAGCCATAAGACGTTTTAAAGAATAGTGTTCCTTCATTTACTAATCTGTGCTTTGTTTTTCGTATTATTAAAGTGATGAGCAGAGGTGGGGCGGCAGCGTAGCCTAGTGGTTAGAGCATTGGACTAGTAACCGGAAAGGTTGCAAGATCAAATCCCTGAGCCGACAAGGTACAAAATCTGTCGTTCTGCCCCTGAACAAGGCAGTTACACCGTCATTGAAAATAAGAATTTGTTCTTAACTGACTTGCCTAGTTAAATAAAGGTAAAATAATTGGTCCCACTTTTTGGGGAAAATCACATGACATTTTTCTAATAAAACTAATGAAGAATAATTTTAGAGAGTACAGTATGTCTACATACTCTCCTCTAATTCTAAAAAGAACAATTATTTGTCTTATTTTTTCTCTCTTCTTCATTCTATTAATTTTCATCTTCCTCCTCTATGTCTCTCTCTGACACTAAGGCTCTATCTCAATTAGTCTCTCCCCTCCTCCGATCTCCTCTCCTCCTATCTCCTCTCCTCCGTGTCACTGTATCCAACGATCAACATAGTAATTGCTACCAGCTAGCTAATGTTAGTAGAATTCATATGTTTAGGATGTTCAAATCAAATCAAATCAAATCAAATCAAATCAAATTTTATTAGTCACATACACATGGTTAGCAGATGTTAATGCGAGTGTAGCGAAATGCTTGTGCTTCTAGTTCCGACAATGCAGTAATAACCAACAAGTAATCTAACCTAACAATTCCACAACTACTACCTTATACACACACAAGTGTAAAGGGATAAAGAATATGTACATAAAGATATATGAATGAGTGGTGGTACAGAACGGCATAGGCAAGATGCAGTAGATGGTATAGAGTACGGTATATACATATGAGATGAGTACTGTAGGGTATGTAAACATAAAGTGGCATAGTTTAAAGTGGCTAGTGATACATGTATTACATAAAGATGGAAAGATGCAGTGGTACATTTTTACATAATTCCCATTATTAAAGTGGCTGGAGTTGAGTCAGTATGTTGGCAGCGGCCGCTAAATGTTAGTGGTGGCTGTTTAACAGTCTGATGGCCTTGAGATAGAAGCTGTTTTTCAGTCTCTCGGTCCCTGCTTTGATGCACCTGTACTGACCTCGCCTTCTGGATGATAGCGGGGTGAACAGACAGTGGCTTGGGTGGTTGTTGTCCTTGATGATCTTTATGGCCTTCCTGTGACATCGGGTGGTGTAGGTGTCCTGGAGGGCAGGTAGTTTGCCCCCGGTGATGCGTTCTGCAGACCTCACTACCCTCTGGAGAGCCTTACGGTTGTGGGCGGAGCAGTTGCCGTACCAGGCGGTGATACAGCCCGACAGGATGCTCTCGATTGTGCATCTGTAGAAGTTTGTGAGTGCTTTTGGTGACAAGCCGAATTTCTTCAGCCTCCTGAGGTTGAAGAGGCGCTGCTGCGCCTTCTTCACGACGCTGTCTGTGTGGGTGGACCAATTCAGTTTGTCCGTGATGTGTACACCGAGGAACTTAAAACTTTCCACCTTCTCCACTACTGACCCGTCGATGTGGATAGGGGGGTGCTCCCTCTGCTGTTTCCTGAAGTCCACAATCATCTCCTTTGTTTTGTTGACGTTGAGTGTGAGGTTATTTTCCTGACACCACACTCCGAGGGCCCTCACCTCCTCCCTGTAGGCCGTCTCGTCGTTGTTGGTAATCAAGCCTACCACTGTAGTGTCATCCGCAAACTTGATGATTGAGTTGGAGGCGTGCATGGCCACGCAGTCGTGGGTGAACAGGGAGTACAGGAGAGGGCTCAGAACGCACCCTTGTGGGGCCCCAGTGTTGAGGATCAGCGGGGTGGAGATGTTGTTACCTACCCTCACCACCTGGGGGCGGCCCGTCAGGAAGTCCAGGACCCAGTTGCACAGGGCGGGGTCGAGACCCAGGGTCTCGAGCTTGATGACGAGTTTGGAGGGTACTATGGTGTTAAATGCTGAGCTGTAATCGATGAACAGCATTCTCACATGGGTATTCCTCTTGTCCAGATGGGTTAGGGCAGTGTGCAGTGTGGTTGCGATTGCGTCGTCTGTGGACCTATTGGGTCGGTAAGCAAATTGGAGTGGGTCTAGGGTGTCCGGTAGGGTGGAGGTGATATGGTCCTTGACTAGTCTCTCAAAGCACTTCATGATGACGGAAGTGAGTGCTACGGGGCGGTAGTCGTTTAGCTCAGTTACCTTAGCTTTCTTGGGAACAGGAACAATGGTGGCCCTCTTGAAGCATGTGGGAACAGCAGACTGGGATAAGGATTGATTGAATATGTCCGTAAACACACCAGCCAGCTGGTCTGCGCATGCTCTGAGGACGAGGCTGGGAATGCCGTCTGGGCCTGCAGCCTTGCGAGGGTTAACACGTTTAAATGTTTTACTCACCTCGGCTGCAGTGAAGGAGAGCCCGCAGGTTTTGGTAGGGGGCCGTGTCAGTGGCACTGTATTGTCCTCAAAGCGGGCAAAAAAGTTGTTTAGCCTGTCTGGGAGCAAGACATCCTGGTCCGCGACGGGGCTGGTTTTCTTTTTGTAATCCGTGATTGACTGTAGACCCTGCCACATACCTCTTGTGTCTGAGCTGTTGAATTGCGACTCGATTTTGTCTCTGTACTGGGACTTAGCCTGTTTGATTGCCTTGCGGAGAGAATAGCTACACTGTTTGTATTCGGTCATGCTTCCGGTCACCTTGCCCTGGTTAAAAGCAGTGGTTCGCGCTTTCAGTTTCACGCGAATGCTGCTGTCAATCCACGGTTTCTGGTTTGGGAATGTTTTAATCGTTGCTGTGGGTACGACATCGTCAATGCACTTCCTAATGAACTCGCTCACCGAATCAGCATATTCGTCAATATTGTTGTTGGACGCAATGCGGAACATATTCCAATCCGCGTGATCGAAGCAGTCTTGAAGCGTGGAATCAGATTGGTCGGACCAGCGTTGAACAGACCTGAGCGCGGGAGCTTGTTGTTTTAGTTTCTGTTTGTGGTCCGACCAATCTGATTCCACGCCACCAATATGTTTATTGTATGTTTTTGCAAATTTGTAACATATCATACACATTGTAATTTGTAACATATCATACAAAATGGATGATGGGCATCCACAATTTGATACATACCATATGAAAGGTAATATATCATATTATAATGGAGTGTCTCTGATTTACGTACGGAATAATACAAAATGTTTTGAGACTAGGTTGGAAATACACAGTGGCGAGTTACAGGACATACTGTAGGACTTTATCAGCATAGTAATTAATAGACTACCAGAAAAACAATGAGAGAGAGAGCTTCCAATCATGTAAAAATATATGTTTTGACTCATGGATGTCATTCCATGAGAACTGTAGATGTATTATAGAAGCCAAGTACTATTTGCATTTGAAAATGTAATGGAAAGAGAGACAAAATGTGTTGATAATGGTATGCTCATCTTTGACAGTGTCTTTAAAGCTGTAAAAACATAGGACTATGTCTATAATTGAGGAGGATGTTTGTATTACAGTGTCTGACTGTCTGGATCTCTGTGTTGTTTAGGTACTGGCAGACGGACTGTGTTGAGACAAACTATGGACAAGAAGACCCTGTAAAGACATGGAATGATGACAAATATCATAACTGGATCTGTGAGAAAGTGGTGTAACAATAACCTACTATGACGAAGTCCTCTCTCTCTCTCTCTCTCTCTCTCTCTCTCTCTCTCTCTCTCTCTCTCTCTCTCTCTCTCTCTCTCTCTCTCTCTCTCTCTCTCTCTCTCTCTCTCTCTCTCTCTCTCTCTCTCTCTCATGTTGATGGTTGGATACAGTACTGAATGGTTCAGTGATGATTCCACCTAGTGGTTAAAATGAGAGATTAACTCACATAGAGGTGAAATAGTGGTATTACAGACTTGTCTATGGGCTAGGGGAGACTTGTCTACAATCCTAGGGGAGGTGCCTTGGACCTTCTCCTATAATAGGGTTGAGTGTGTTTTACCTGAGTGCTGGTCTCCTGGTCCATTATTAGGAGCAGTGTCTGCTGTCTCTTCTCTCTTGGTTCTGGTCTCACCGTCTCTCAGGGTGTCTGCACTGACGTAGATATCTACAATCCTCTCCTCCATCTCACCTCTGTTAAACTTGACCTTCTTGTTCATATCTGGTTCAGCATAGATGACCTTTGACATGTTTAACAATACCTGTTTCTTTCTTTCCATGTAGGTCAACTATACATTAAGTCTCTGCTTCTAGAATTAATGTGATGGTCTTCCAACATGGCAACCAGGAGATTTTGTATGTCAACTGCAAGCCCTCTATACGTTAAGTCTCTGCTTCTAGTGATATCTCTGTCTCTGAGTCATCAGTGTGTCTCTGTCTGTGTGACTGCTGTAGGTGTTAACTACAGGGAAGTATCAACATAATGACACAGTAGTTATTAATTTAAAAAATAGAATACGTTTGCATGCTTGTGTCCGTGCTTGCGTGCTTGTGTATGTGTGTGTGTGTGTGAGAGAGATTGTTACAGTGGTTAAATCATTCCATGTCTCTACATGGTCATCTTGTCCAGAGTACATCTCAACACAGTCCTCCTGTCCAGGGAATGGTACTTGCTATTTGTGATGATGGACAGAACACTATTATACCAGGCAGATATAGATCATAGAGGGGAAGTGGACAACAAAGGCTAGTTGTTAACATATATTAAATATCATATGTAACAGTCACAAGATAATTCAGGGAGTTTCCAGAACTCCTCCTTCCTTTCACCTTTCTGCTGATCTGGACCCTCTGTTTACTCCCAAATATACATCAACATGTTCAGGAGGTCCAGGACTACAAACATGGGTCATTATAATGTCCAGACAATATCTTTGACACTACAAACTGGTCCAAGTGGATATTGAGGGTGGGTAGTCTTAACCAGTGAGGATGAGATGACAACAGTAACCACCAGGGCTCTCCTCTACATTTACCCATTAGTTATTTATCAGATGCTCTTATCCAGAGCGACTTACACGACCAATTAGGGTTAAGTGCCTTGCTCAAGGGCACATCAACAGATTTTTCACGTGGTCGGCTCGGGATTTCGATGCAGCACCCTTCGGTTACTGGCCAATCAATCTTAACCGCTAGACAACCTGCCTCCCTCTCTCTTAATGAACCTGATTGGTCGAGGAGATTTTGAGTGACAGCTGGTTGAATGACAGAAAAGGTCCACTTCACTTCCCTCTTTTGGGACCCATATGGAGGAACAACAATCAAATATGAGCATTTGATATTGTGCTTATATGTAATTTGACAACAGACTGACTTTCAAAGATTATTAGGAGAACACACAGCAGCCCCAGACACACTGCAGCAACTCCAGAGGGTCTCTTCCACCACTGAACATGTACTGAATCACACATTATTAAAGATCTTTGGTAATGTGTTTTACTGTATCATCCAGGATTGGGACAAATAAAGCTAGAGTACTACAGGATAAGCTCACTTGTTTAATATATTGTGTGTGTGTGTGTGTGTGTGTGTGTGTGTGTGTGTGTGTGTGTGTGTGTGTGTGTGTGTGTGTGTGTGTGTGTGTGTGTGTGTGTGTGCGTGCGCGTGCGTGCGTGCGCGTGCGTGCGTGTGTGTTCGTGCAATCTTACCTGAAGCAACAACTCCATCTCTTGGACTGGGCTTGAAGGCTCCTACGTTGCCATATAACTGGCCATCGATGTCTGTGTTCTTCATTGCATTAGATTTGTTGTCTTCAAATCCATCTGTGTTTTCATAGACTCCTTCTGACATCTTAACACACTTGTGCTCAAATACAGTAACTTCTACTTCTAACCTCAACTCTAATGTACGTCTGTAGCTGTGTCTTCTCCCTGCACTGTCCTGCGTCTGTGTGACTTTAAGTAGTGAAACTCTTTATCAGTCAACCAAAGTGTGAGTTCAACACAACACAATCAGCAAGCCACCACGTGACTTGCACCAGCCTTAGTTTGATAATATAATACACGATATGGCTCTATATCATGCCATATGATGTATGTGTGATTTCACAGGGTCCCAAATCTGGATGTGCTAAAATTAATTGGGATCCTGTTAATTCACAGGATATATACTACATATATCTTGACTGAGTTTACAACACCCCCAGCCTTCAAATGGAGAACACATTATGGCTCTCACTCTGTGACTGGTAGTGTAGGGGGAAGTTGTCCCTAGACGCTGATCTTGGGTCAGTTTTGCATTTCCACCACAAATGGTTAAGGTTAGGATTGGGGAGGGATTGCTGATCATAGATCTATACTTAAGGGAAACTTCCCCCCAGAGTTTGACTGGCCACCAAATACCATGTACTGTACAGTGCATTCAGAAAGTATTCAGACCCTTCACTTTTTTCACATTTTGTTACGTTACAGCTTTATTCTAAAATTGATTACATAGTTTTTTCCCCTCATCAATCTACACACAATACCGCATAATGACTAAGCAAAAACAGGTTTTCAGAAATGCTTGCAGGACATATAGAAACACCTATTGTTGACTTTCAAATGAATCATTAGACATAGTTTTACACAAAAGTAACACTAAGACATGGCTTTGAAATAAACTTGAGGCCAAAGAGTAACAAGTATGCTGTCCAACCAGAGAGAGAGAAGAGGAAACTGTGGCTGTCAGAGTGAGATGGGAGGGAGAACAGTAGCAGGGTTAGTAGTTTCCTGTGTCTGTGAGGTCAGAGCTCAGTACGGCTCAATCTATCAACCACAATGAGGAGAGAGCTGTCTGGTTCCAGGCCGACTATATTGCAGTTGAGTAGCACGCATCAACAAATGGGCGTACGATTACTATACAACATGATATGATTAACTGATGTGTTAAACACCAATCCAGGCATTGTGAGATCTGGCAGGCGACTTCAATGTAGTCAATCTGGAACGTGGACAATGTCACTAGTGGGGTTGGAAGAGAAAGACGGCGGGACTTGGTAATGAAGGAATCTTTCAGCAGACATCATGTTGACTAGCAGAGACAACAGAGGTCATAGGGTGGCAGTGAACTGTCATAACATCTACTGTCTACCCACAGGTTAACTGTCATAACATCTACTGTCTATCCACAGGTTAACTGTCATAAAATCTACTGTCCATCCACAGGTTAACTGTCATATCATCTACTGTCCATCCACAGGTTAACTGTCATATCATCTACTGTCCATCCACAGGTTAACTGTCATAACATATACTGTCTATCCACAGGTTAACTGTCATAACATCTACTGTCTATCCACAGGTTAACTGTTATAACATCTACTGTCTATCCACAGGTTAACTGTCATAACATCTACTGTCTATCCACAGGTTAACTGTCATAACATCTGCTGTCTATTCACAGGTTAACTGTCATAATATCTACTGTCCATCCACAGGTTAACTGTCATAACATATACTGTCTATCCACAGGTTAACTGTCATAACATCTACTGTCTATCCACAGGTTAACTGTTATAACATCTACTGTCTATCCACAGGTTAATTGTCATAACATCTACTGTCTATCCACAGGTTAACTGTCATAACATCTGCTGTCTATTCACAGGTTAACTGTCATAATATCTACTGTCCATCCACAGGTTAACTGTCATAACATATACTGTCTATCCACAGGTTAACTGTCATAACATCTACTGTCTATCCACAGGTTAATCTGCCTTCACATCACAGTCAGGTTTTTGTAACTGGAAAAAGGCGCTGTTTAAAGATTCTGGGTTTAAGCTCAATTCGAAGGCAGAGCATCATATCAATGCTATGTAGGCTTGGAATCAGCATAAAAGGGCTATTGACAGCAACTCATCAATGTTAGATGTCAGAAATGAGGACCGGAAAAAGAAAGTGGGGGAAAATTGTACTTACATTTAAACAATTGCAGATGTGCTCCTATTAACTGCCACTCAAAATATAGCGCAGAGAGGTCATCGAGAGTCTGATGACTCTGACAAAAAGGGTCATTTTTTGACAATCTTAGAAGAAATAGCAAAGCATGACCCTCTCATAGAGAAAAGGATGAATGCATGTGACAATGCTAAGTACAAAAGCCACCAAATCCAGAAGGAACTTCTTGAGGGCTGAGCTGAGATGTTTCAAAGTGAACTAATAAGAGAAGTAAAAGAAAGTGACGTTTTTAGTGTAATTGCAGATGAAACCAAAGAGTTAATGAAAAAAGAACAAATGTCTTTAGTTGTGAGGTACTATTACACAGGGGCCATCCACTAAAGTTTTTTACGCTTTCAGTCAGCTGAAAGCTTAGATGCATCAGGGCTCACAAAAATTATAATTGATTGCCTTGAAAAACATGGTCTGGACTACTGAAATAATCTTGTGGGGCAAGGCTATGACAGTGCATCCGCCATGAGCGGAAAACATTCTGGTGTGTCTGCCCGGATTAAAAACAGTGCAAGATTTGCATTTTATGTGCACTGTAATGCACATTGTCTGAATTTAGTGCTTCTCGATACTGTAAAATCAGTGCCTGAGGCAGTTCACTGTTTTGCTCTCCTGCAGAAGCTTTATAACTTTGTATCTGGCTCGTACGTTCATCTCAAGTGGCTTGCAGTTCAGGAAGAGCTGTATCCACAGCAGCAGCCCAGGGAACTACAGTGCGTGTCACCAGTCCGGTGCCACCTGTACCGGCCCCACGCATCAGGCCTCCAGTGCGCCTCCCCAGTCCAGTACGTCCTGTGCCTGCTCCTCGCACTCGCTCTGAAGTGTGTGTCACCAGTCCGGTACCACCAGTGCCGGCCCCACGCACCAGGCTTCCTGCGACGATCCCCAGTCCAGAGCTTCCGGCGACAGTTCCCAGTCCAGAGCTTCCGGCGACAATTCCCAGTCCAGAGCTTCCGGCGACTGTTCCCAGTCCAGAGCTTCCGGCGACAGTTCCCAGCCCAGAGCTTCCGGCGACTGTTCCCAGTCCAGAGCTTCCGGCGACGGATCCCAGTCCAGAGCTTCCGGCGACGTTTCACAGTCTGGAACCTCCGGCGACAATTCAGTCTGGAACCTCCGGCGACGTTTCACAGTCCGGAACCTCCGGCGACGTTTCACAGTCCGGAACCTCCAACGACGGTCCACAGTCCGGAACCTCCAACGATGGTCCACAGTCCGGAACCTCCAACGACGGTCCACAGTCCGGAACCTCCAACGACGGTCCATAGTCCGGAACCTCCTGAGACGGTCTTCCAGCTCCAGGGCAGGGGCCCTTCTCTGCGCCGATGCCCAGTCCAGGCACAGCATCCAGTCCCGCTCCAAGGCCGGAGCCTTCCTCTGAGCCGGTGCCGCTCCTTGGGAGGAGCTTTGCTCTGCGCCGGTGCCCAGTCCAGGCACGGCGGTCAACTCAGCTCCATGGCCGGAGCCTTCTTCGGCACCGGTGCCCAGTCCGGGCACGGCGTTCTACCCGGCTCCATATCCGCGAGCGGAGTGGGTACTTCGCCCCGCACCGGAGCCGCCCCCGACGTTAGATGCCCACCCGGACCCTCCCCTATTGAGTCAGGTTTTGCGGCCGGAGTCCGCACCTTTGGGGGCGGGTTACTGTCACGCCCTGACCATAGAGAGCCTTCTATTCTCTATGTTGGTTAGGTCGGGGTGTGACTAGGGTGGGTACTCTAGTTTTTTTATTTCTATGTTGGCCTGGTATGGTTCCCAATCAGAGGCAGCTGTCTATTGTTGTCTCTGATTGGGGATCATATTTAGGCAGCCATTTGTTAGCACTCCATGACTTCACGTTTCGTTTGTTTTTGTATTGTTTTGTTGAGTTTCATTTATTAAACATGTGGAACTCTACGCACGCTGCACCTTGGTCCGTTTATTCTACACACAATCGTGACAAATACACCTTTGGAGCCTCCAACATTTCAGAACATTTAAACTGGGACACGTAGTATGTAGCATTTAATGTATCAATTTCCACCAGCAAATCATTCTAATGACTGTTTCAAAACCTTTCCCTTGTGAAGTAAGACACCATTGTTTGGAAGACAAGTTGTGTTCTGTTTTTAAATATTAACAATCTGTTTGTTACAGATCATTATTTTAAACATTTGAGTTTGGGGCATTAGACATCAACCAACCTCATGATCTTAAGGTAAACAGTTTGTGTGGCAAGTGGAGGGATAATAACTATTGGTTTAGATTTCCATGTGTGTGTCTCTATGACTACGGGGTATTTACCAGTGTTCTGAGATTCAGGTTGTTTATTTATGCTCCAGTTCACAGTATCCTGTCCACAGCTCTTCCTGTCTACATTAACGTACATCTCCTAAGATATCTCCATTTATAGGTTCATTCTAATTACCCCCTAAAATATACTGTTGTTTTCTATGGAGCTAGAGAGTATACACTGGATTGGGACTATATGCTGTTTTGTTTTAACAGTCTGAGTCTGAGAACATACACTGTTATAGGTTTAGGGAGGACTTCACACAGACAGCAACCTCCAGGAAGAGACACAACAGCAGTGTGTGAATGTGTGTGTTTGTGCCCTCTCAGTACTGTTCTGCACTCTGTGTGTGTCCAGGTCACACTGTTTTAAGTATCCAATCACATTTAATCAGGAAGTTGGTAGACCTTGTTAAAGAACATTGTTACTTAATTTATTAATCTGTGACTTTATTATGTGCATTATTAAAGTGAAAAGTATAGGTTAATATTTGGTCCCTCTTTCTTTTGTTTAGTATAAGCCTATGTTAAATCACATGACATGTTTCTAATAAAAATAATGAAGAATCATTTTCCAGAGTACAGGCTCTATCTCTATTAGTCTTTCCTATATTCCTCTCCTCCCATCTCCTCTCGTCCTATCTGAGAACCTTACTCTATTTCATAAAACAGCTTCTACCCCCAAACCATAAGACTGCTGAACAATTAATCAAATGGCCACCGGACTATTTACATTGACCCCCCATGCTGACGCAGAGAGCACAGCATGATCATAGGTGAGATGTCACTTGGTCAGGTCAACAGGAAGTATTATTAATTGAAATACAGACAGAGATGTAGCAGTCCCAGAGTTAATGATCAAAGGTCAGTTTTGCATTTCACCTCCTGATTTAAGATGACTGACCTTGTTAGAATATAACAAACAAGGCTTAATCATGCTCTCTCGTCTGCAGGTATGTTTTGATGTGAGAGAGGAAGCCAGTCCCGTCATCGCCACCTCACCCACTCTTAAGATAACCTTCGGGCCGACTGGGAGCCCAAGGCTGGTTAGGAGACACCGCAATTGTGATGAACTGAGAGAATATTAGGGTAGCACTGTAATTCATGAATCATATGCTGTCTGCGAGGTTCTTACCTCTTTCCCTTTCTGTCTTCTACACCACTTTCCCCACCTCGTCTTTCTTCCTCGTTTTATAATGCACACCATATGTGCATTGAAGTACAGATTGAACTTGTATTTATAATATTACAATTATCATAATTATAATGCATTTATAACACATGGATAATGAACTTCTATCAATAAAGTGTTTCACATTCTCCAATGGTTGAAATGAAGTATCTCATTGAAATACTATCCTGTGTCCTCAGATTAATAAATATGAAGGGAGTTAGATATGCATAGTTTTTCTTCTTCTGTATATATGAAATACAAATCAATCATGTTTCTAGTCTATTGCATAGTTACAATGTATAATCATTGATGTCCAAGGAGCAGGAGTGGTAAACACTGTTGACGTGTCTAATTGTAATACATACAGACACAGCATCATTCAAAGAATGGAGTTTGATATGACTGAAAAATAATGTCTCAGAGATTCATACCTGAACCGCACCTTTATTTGCCAAGAAAGAGTACATGATCAGTGAATATATTCAATGTACAGGCTACAATGTGGGGATCTCATGCGTGGTAATAACTACACTACATGTGTATGTAGTACTTGCATCCTTGGCACAATAAAGTTATTATTTTCTACTCTATCCACAGGCTTCATTAATGCCATTCAGACTTGAAGTTGATACAACAACTATGATAGCTGAGGTTAATAGATTGGTATGAATATTAGTTCAGAACCTAACGTTTTAGGGTTCATACACAGATCGGCTACATACTGTAGCTAGCTACACATCCATAGGCATACAGTTATGTTTATCCTCCACTACACAATAAGCAAGTAAATAGTTAGTTAGCTATATTACTTCAGCTGCATTGTAAGGCAAGCTTACACAATTGTACATTCAATTTGCAGTAAATGCTTTAGCTAGCTAGATTCTTTACATTCACTGTTTCACAAGACGGCAGCCTGGTTTGCTGGTAATCTCAGGAGTCCCTAAAACATTAATCAACACAAATTATAAATTATTTCTCCTAACACTAGCTAGCTGGCTAATGTTAGCTAGACAGATAACTTGCTAAAGAGCGATTTTCGTGAATTAACTTTATGACAAAATAATATGCACAAACGTTTGTCTCTACATTAACTAACATTTTCCTCTCAATTGTAAATGTTTTGCTTGACTCGTTATGACGTTATAACAACCTACATCTGGATCCACCGTAATGTTTTGTCAGCCATCTTTGTTGAAGAACGCCACAAGGCAAGGGTGGCTCACGTCAACATCATTGGAACCACTCGATATGATTGGTCATATAAAAACCTTGGGACCCAAATGCATAATGAGTGCTCTAACTCCCCCTTGTGGTGGTCTGGAGCAATGAAGCTGTGATGCTGGGTACCTCTAAATCCTGCGGTGCAAGCTCGCAACTTTTAAAGGAAGAACCACTGTAGGTTGTACACAAAGCCCAGTGCTCCATGGACCAGGCTGTTTACTGTAGGTTGTACACACAACCCATGGGGCAACCAAATCTCACTTAAGGCCACCTAAAGGCTAGAGAGGTGTGTCTTGGTCAATTTAGCTAGAAAAATGCTGCCCTCGTCAATCTGCCTCTCTATGAGGCTGCCTAAACCTGTCTAATGTCCTGGCCTCCCGTATTTATATCCACTACTTACCAAGCATAGCAAACATCTCCTGAACCCTGTCTTGGTCTCGCTGTTGCTGGTTTCTCTCTTCAGTCAGGGCATCGTAGCTAGTCTGTAATCATCAATCAATCAAATGTATTTATAAAACCATTTTAACATCAGCAGATGTTGTCACACCCTGATCTGTTTCACCTGTCTTTGTGATTGTCTTCACCCCCCTCCAGGTGTCGCCCGTCTTCCCCTTATCCCCTGTGTATTTATACCTGTGTTTTCTGTTTGTCTGTTGCCAGTTCGTCTTGTTAGTCAAGTCAACCAGCGGTTTTGTGTCTCAGCTCCTGCCTTTTCTTGTCTCTCTTTTTCTCGCCCTCATGGTTTTGACCCTTACCTGTTCTGACTCCGAGCCCGCCTGCCTGACCATTCTGGCTGCCCCTGACACTGAGCCTGCCAACCTGTACCTTTGCCACCCTCTGGATTGTTGACCTCTGCTTACCCTGACCCTGAGCGTGCCTGCCGTCCGGTACCGTTGCCCCACCTCTGGTTTACTGACCCCTGCCTGCCTTGACCTGTCTATTGCCTGCCCCTGTTGGATTATTAAACCTTTGTTAATTCAACGTGGCCTGCATCTGGGTCTTACCTTCATCCCTGATAGATGTCACAAAGTGCAAGCAATGCAGATGTAGAAGCACGTTGGCTAGGAAAAACACCCTAGAAACTGTCTGTGCTGGGTGGAGATTATAAGTGTACATGGCCATTAAAGGCCAGATTTTTCTAAGAACAGCAGGTCCTGGACAAGGTAGCAAGTCCAGTGAACAGGTCAGTGTTCCATAATTCGCAGGCAGAACATATCAAAGTGGAGCAGCAGCACGATCAGGTGGACTGGGGACAGCCAGGAGGCATCGGGCCAGGTAGTCCTGAGGCATGGTCCTAGGGCTCATATCCTCCAGCAGGGGCGGGAGAGAGAGAGAATTATAATTAGAGGGAGCATACTTATATTCACACTGGACACCATATAAGACAGGGGAATTACACCAGATATCACAGACTGACCCTAGCCAGGGTGTGACACAGGGTGTTGTAACTGGTCTGTAG
Source organism: Salvelinus namaycush (assembly GCF_016432855.1). Lineage (NCBI taxonomy): Eukaryota > Metazoa > Chordata > Actinopteri > Salmoniformes > Salmonidae > Salvelinus > Salvelinus namaycush. The sequence goes on from NC_052314.1 coordinate 64,424,834, forward strand.
CTGGTCTTTCTCTTTAGTCTGGGTGTTGTAACTGGTCTGTAGCTGGTCTTTCTCTGTTGTCAATGTGTTGTAGCTGGTCTGTAGCTGGTCTCTCTTTGCAGATGAGTTGAAAATTTAACCTAAGAAGCAGTGGTGGAAAAAGTACCCAATTTTCATACTTGAGTAAAAGTAAAGAGACCTTTACAGAAAATGACTCAAGAAAAAGTGAAAGTCCCCCAGTAAAATACTACTTGAGTAAAAGTAAAAAAATATTAGGTTTTAAATATACAAGTATCAAAGGTAAAAGTAAAAGTATAAATCACTTCAAGATCCTTAATTAAGCAAACCAGATGGCACGATTGAATTGTTTAATTTTTATTTAAGGATAGCCAGGGGCCGACTCCAACACTCAGACATAATTTACAAACGAAGCATGTGAGTTTAGTGAGTCCACCAGATCAAAGGCAGTATGGATGACCAGGGATGTTCTGTTGATAAGTGTGTGAATTCGACCATTTTCCTGTCCTGCTAAGCATTCAAAATGTAATGAGCACTTCTGGGTGTCAAGGAAAATATATGGTATAAAAGTACACTATTGTCTTTAAGATTATAGTGAAGTATAAGTAAAAGTAGTTAAAATATATAGTAAAGTCATTAAAATAGATGGGCTCTATTGTGAAACTGGTCCCCTAAAACACACTGTATTCCTCTAACATCTTCATTGATATAAACAGTGGACACAGACATCTCCATAGTCTACCACTATCTCTCTATGAGAGCTGTCCAGTGTGTCCAGCCTGGCACTTGCTATTTGTGACGATGTACAGGACACGATCATACCAGGAAGATATGCACTAGAGAATGGAAGAGAGTGTGAGAGAGAGAGAGAAAGAGTGAGAGAGAGAAAGAGAGAGAGAGAGAGAGAGAGAAAGAGTGAGAATGAGAGAGAGAGAGAGAGAGAGAGAGAAAGAGTGAGAATGAGAGAGAGAGAGAGAGAGAGACAGAATGAATGTGTTACAGTATGTTATCATGGTGATGATCTCGGCCCATCTCGGCCCAGGGCACGAACGCCGCCCACTCCCCCGGCCGGTCCTGGCAATAGGACCGCAGAAACCTGCGCACATCCTGGTTGACTCTCTCTACCTGCCTGTTACTCTCGGGGTGAAAACCTGAGGTAAGGCTGATCGAGACCCCCAGACGTTCCATGAACCCCTACCAGACTCTCGACGTGAACTGGGGACCCATTTCAGGCACTATATCCTCAGGCACCCCGTAGTGCCGGAAGACGTGAGTAAACAGGGCTTCTGCAGTCTGTAGGGCCGTAGGAAGACCGGGCAGAGGGAGGAGACGACAGGACTTAGAGAAACAATCCACAACAATCAGGATCGTAGTGTTTCCCTGTGAAAGAGGTAGATCGGTTAAAAATCCACAGACAGGTGGGACCAAGGCCGTTGTGGAACGGGTAAGGGGTGTAGCTTACCTCTGGGCAGGTGTCTCAGAGCCTAACACTGGGCACTCACTGAGCAGGAGGAAACATAAACCCTCACGTCCTTAGCAAAGGTGGGCCACCACTACTTCCCAGTCAGACAGTGCACCGTCCGACCGATCCCCGGATGACCAGAGGAGGGTGACGTGTGGGCCCAATAGATCAACTGGTCACGGACAGCAGACGGAACATACATACGCCCGACAGAACACTGGAGGGGAGTGGGCTCTGTATGCAACGCCTGCTCAATGTCTGCGTCCAGCTCCCACATGACCGGCGCTACCAGGCAAGATGCCGGGAGTATGGGAGTCTGATCCATGGGCCGCTCCTCTGTGTCATACAGCCGGGACAGTGCGTCTGCCTTCGTATTCTGGGAACCTGGTCTGTAGGACAGGGTAAACACAAAACGGGAAGAACATGAACATGGCCCACCTTGCCTGACGAGGATTCAGTCTCCTCGCTGCCCGGATGTACTCCAGGTTGCAGTGGTCAGTCCAGATGAGGAAAGGGTGTTTAGCCCCCTCAAGCCAATGTCTCCACACCTTCAACGCTTTAACCACAGCCAACAGCTCCCGGTACCCCACATCATAGTTACGCTCCGCTGAGCTGAGCTTCTTCGAGAAGAAAGCACAGGGGCTGAGTTTTGGTGGCGTACCCGAGCGCTGTGAGAGCACAGCTCCTATCCCAGCCTTGGACGCGTCCACCTCCACTATGAACGCCAAAGAGGGATCCGGATGGGCCAGCACGGGAGCTGAAGTAAACAGAGCTCTTAGCTGCCCAAAAGCCCTGTCCGCTTCAGCCGACCACTGCAACCGTACGGGACCCCCCTTCAGCAATGAGGTAATGGGAGCAGCCACCTGGCCAAAACCCCGGATAAATCTCCGGTAGTAATTGGCAAACCCTAAAAATCGCTGCACCTCCTTTACCGTGGTGGGAGTCGGCCAATTACGCATGGCTGCAATTAGGTCACTCTCCATCTCCACCCCTGATGTGGAAATGCAATACCCTAGGAAGGAGACGACCTGCTGAAAGAACAGGCATTTCTCATCCTTGACGTACAGGTCATGCTCCAACAGTCGTCCAAGTACCTTGCGTACCAAGGACGCATGCTTGGCGCGTGTAATGGAGTATATAAGCATTTCATCGATATACACCACTACACCCTGCCCGTGCAGGTCCCTGAAAATCTCGTCTACAAAGGATTGGAAAACTGATGGAGCATTCATCAACCCGTACGGCATGGCTAAGTACTCATAATGCCCTGAGGTGGTACTAAATGCCGTCTTCCACTCGTCTCCCTCCCGGATACGCACATGGTTATACACACTCCTGAGATCCAGTTTCGTGAAGAAGCGCGCCCCATGCATTGCCTCAATCGCTGTGGCGATAAGAGGTAGCGGGTAACTGTACCTCACCGTGATTGAGGAAGAGACTGATTTTCTCCTCGTGACCCCCCTGCGTCTCCATGGCCAGGGAGATGGTGGCTTCCCTGATTAGCCCGGACCCTAATGGTCGACTATCCAGAGCGTGAACCGGGAAATGTCTAACTACAGGAATAATGGGGATCCCTAAACTAAGGGCTAACGCTCTGTCGATAAAATTCCCAACTGCACCTGAATCGACGAGCGCCTTATGCTGGGAATGCGGGGGAAAATAAGGGAAACAAACAGGTACAAACAGGGGACTCTGGATGAGTGTGGTGCAGACTCACCTGGGGTGAAGCCAGAGTGCCCTGCCTGTTGCCTCGACTCCCAGAGGAACCGACACGGCACCGACCGGCAGTGTGCCATCTGCGGACACCGATGGTGCATGTGAATGCTCCTCCTCCAGTCTCCCTACGCACAGCCCCTCCCAACTCCATGGGCACCGGAGCGGGGGTGCTGGAAGATGGCACTGACAGAGCCCCCTCTGGACATCTGCGGGTGACCAGCAGGTTATCCAACCGGATGGACAAATCCACCAGTTGGTCAAAGGAGATGGTGGCATCCCTGCAGGCCAGCTCACGTCGGACGTCCTCGCGCAGGCTGCACCGATAGAGGCCGATGAGGGCCCTGTCGTTCCTGCCTGCTCCGGCGGTCAAGGTCCGGAATTCCAGGGCAAAATCCTGGGCGCTCCTCGTCCCCTGCCTCAAATGGAAGAGCCGTTCCCCCGCCGCTCTACCCTCGGGCGGATGGTCGAAGACGGCCCGGAAGCGACGGGTGAACTCCTCGAAGTGGTCCAACACCGCATCTCCTTCTCCCCCACGGCGTTTGCCCACTCCAGAGCTCTCCCCGAGAGGCATGAGACGAGGGCGGACACTCTCTCCCTTCCCGAGGGAGCTGGGTGCACAGTGGCCAGGTAGAGGTCCAGTTGTAACAGGAATCCCTGGCACTGTGCTGCCGTCCCATCATACTCCCTGGGAAGGGAGAGACGCATCCCACTGGGACTGGCTCCGGACGGGACGGGTAGAGGTAACCCCGGTTGTGCTGGTCGAGGCACTGGGGAGTCTTCCTGTCTCTCCCAGCGGTCCATAGTCTGGACAACACAATCCATCATGGCACCAAGATGATGTAACATAGCAGAATGTTCCTGGACGCGCTCCCCGACTCCTCTAACCGGGGTACCTGCTCCTGCTGACTCCATGGTTCGGTGTGTAATTCTGTTAGGGGTGTGTACTGAGGCGAAGTCAGATGAAGGAGATCAGAGTGTAGTAAACAGGCGCACTTTAATTCCGGTCCAAAAATGACAGCACATAAAAACATAAACGTGCCAAAAACACGGAATATAACAAAAGTATGGCGCCTGACAATATTCACATAACAATAATCAATTACATGGAGGGGAACAGAGGACTAAATACATGCAGTGTGATTATGGAATGAAAACCAGGTGTGTATGGAACAAGACAAAACAAATGGACATATGAGAAATGGAGCAGCAATGGCTAGAAAGCCGGTGACGCCGATCACCAAACGCCGCCCGAACAAGGAGAGGAGCCGATGTCACTGGTGTTCCATCCACCCATTTCCAGGTCTCCTCTGTCTCTCTGTCAGTCAGACCAATCCAGACTCTCATCCAGACACATTTTTTGTTGTTTTGACTCTGTACTTCAGCACTTCGGAATTGAAATTATACATTAAAGGTTAAAGTGCGGACCATCAGCTTTCAGTTTCGAGTTTTTTCATCCATATCGAGTGAACCGTTTAGAAATGACATCACTGTTTGTACATCGTCCCCCATTGTAGGGGACCAAAATTATTAGGACAAATTCACTTATATGTGTATTAAAGTAGTCAAAGTTTTTAGTATTTGGTCCCATATTCCGTAGCACGCAATGACTAAATCTAGCTTGTGACTCTACAAACTTGTTGGATGAATTTTCTTTTAGTTTTTGTTGTGTTTCAGATTATTTTGTGCCCAATAGAAATTAATGGTTAATAATGTATTGTGTCAATTTTGAGTGTAACGTTACATGTAAATAAGTATATAATATGTTTTCTAAACACTTCTACTTAAATGTGGATGCTACCATGACTATGGATAGTGCTGAATGAATTGTCAATAATGATGAGTGAGAAAGTTAAAGATGCACAAATCCCATAAACTGAAAGCTGTCAGTCTGCCCGTTAACCTCATAGACATTGTATATTTCCAAATCCAAAGTGCTGGAGCACAAAGCCCCACCAAAAAACATTTGTCAATGTCCCAATACTTTAGAAGCTCATTGTTTGACCATATCTACCCCCGACAAACCTATATCCCCCCTCCCCCCACCTCCCCCTTCTCTTTCGCGCTATCTCCTCTCACCTGTTCCTGTCTGCTGTTTATGATCACCAGGTCTGATCCTCGCTCCAGACAGTCCTGTCTGCTCTCCTCCCAGGTTTTCTCCTCAGTAGAGATGAAGTAACAACTGCATTCAAACTTCTTCCATCCGTCAGAACAACATGTTTTTTCTGTTTGATGACACAACACAACACTGAATCAATATGATACAATACAATAAACATCACATTTTATTTTCCATGATTCACTGAACTAGATCTCAATGAAACATTTACTTCATAATAAAGATAGGTATGAAAACCAGCTCACTGACCACAAAGCATATTCTGAAGCCTGTCTTTCTCTGTAGTCAGGTTGTTGTATCTGGTCTGTAACTGGTCTCTCTCTTCAGTCAGGTTGTTGTATTTGGTCTGTAGCTGGTCTCCCTCTTCAGTCAGGTTGTTGTATCTGGTCTGTAACTGGTCTCTCTCTTCAGTCAGGTTGTTGTATCTGGTCTGTAACTGGTCTCTCTCTTCAGTCAGGTTGTTGTATCTGGTCTGTAGTTGGTCTCCCTCTTCAGTCAGGTTGTTGTATCTGGTCTGTAACTGGTCTCTCTCTTCAGTCAGGTTGTTGTATCTGGTCTGTAGCTGGTCTCCCTCTTCAGTCAGGTTGTTGTATCTGGTCTGTAACTGGTCTCTCTCTTCAGTCAGGTTGTTGTATCTGGTCTGTAACTGGTCTCTCTCTTCAGTCAGGTTGTTGTATCTGGTCTGTAGCTGGTCTCCCTCTTCAGTCAGGTTGTTGTATCTGGTCTGTAACTGGTCTCTCTCTTCAGTCAGGTTGTTGTATCTGGTCTGTAGCTGGTCTCCCTCTTCAGTCAGGTTGTTGTATCTGGTCTGTAGCTGGTCTCCCTCTTCAGTCAGGTTGTTGTATCTGGTCTGTAACTGGTCTCTCTCTTCAGTCAGGTTGTTGTATCTGGTCTGTAACTGGTCTCTCTCTTCAGTCAGGTTGTTGTATCTGGTCTGTAGCTGGTCTCCCTCTTCAGTCAGGTTGTTGTATCTGGTCTGTAACTGGTCTCTCTCTTCAGTCAGGTTGTTGTATCTGGTCTGTAGCTGGTCTCCCTCTTCAGTCAGGTTGTTGTATCTGGTCTGTAACTGGTCTCTCTCTTCAGTCAGGTTGTTGTATCTGATCTGTAGCTGGTCTCTCTCTTCAGTCAGGTTGTTGTATCTGGTCTGTAGCTAGTCTCTCTCTTCAGTCAGGTTGTTGTATCTGGTCTGTAGTTGGTCTCTCTCTTCAGTCAGGTTGTTGTATCTGGTCTGTAACTGGTCTCTCTCTTCAGTCAGGTTGTTGTATTTGGTCTGTAACTGGTCTCTCTCTTCAGTCAGGTTGTTGTATCTGGTCTGTAGCTGGTCTCTCTCTTCAGTCAGGTTGTTGTATCTGGTCTGTAGCTGGTCTCTCTCTTCAGTCAGGTTGTTGTATCTGGTCTGTAGTTGGTCTCTCTCTTCAGTCAGGTTGTTGTATCTGATCTGTAACTGGTCTCTCTCTTCAGTCAGGTTGTTGTATTTGGTCTGTAACTGGTCTCTCTCTTCAGTCAGGTTGTTGTATCTGGTCTGTAACTGGTCTCTCTCTTCAGTCAGGTTGTTGTATTTGGTCTGTAACTGGTCTCTCTCTTTAGTCAGGTTGTTGTATCTGGTCTATAACTGGTCTCTCTCTGCAGTTGCGTTAGTCTTATAAAAGGAAAAACTCTGTGACAAGTTGTTCCTTTTATTCTCAGAATCTTTGATGGCTCTGTTATCTACAAAGTATAAACACATAGTTACTAGCTGAACTCCAGGTAAATAGGCCTAGTAACCTATACTTCTTACAATTAGGTGATAAGCAATGAACTTGGACACAAACTCACAGTAGACAGACATGCCTATGATCCCAGCCAGTAGGAGAAGACACAGCAGCCCCAGACACTCTGCAGCAACTAGGAAGGGTCTCTTCTCTGAGCTATCAGGCTCTGTGGACACACACAATATAGTGTTATGTTTTGTGAGTGTGTGTTTTACCTGAGTGCTGGTCTCCTGGTCCATTATTAGGAGCAGTGTCTGCTGTCTCTTCTCTCTTGGTGCTGGTCTCACCGTCTCTCAGGGTGTCTGCACTGACGTAGATATCCACAATCCTCTCCTCCATCTCACCTCTGTTAAACTTGACCTTCTTGTTCATATCTGGTTCAGTATAGATAACATTTGACATCTTTAACAATGCCTGGGTCTTTCTATGTAGGTCTACTGCAGGGGTGAAAAGCTGATATCAACTTTGGATTGGACAATTACATGACATCTTCTCAGGAGCAATTCCTGAGGGGGACACCAAAAGTAGTGCTCTAACACATAGCCTACGTTGTAATATGTTAAATGTAATATGTTACATGTATATTGAGGAACCATAATTACTACAACTGGATAATTGATAGGTACAGTAGTTAACTGAAGGGTTGTCCCAACTTGTTCAAATGTTTAAATCATTATAATACAACTACTAATAATAGTTATAGCAGTGTTCCTTATCAGTCCAGTATGTAGGCAGGTATTTGTATTTACAACCAGCAATACCAAGAAAGGCCAGTAGGTGGGAATGGTACTGTACACTGTATCGGTGCAGTTTTCAGAAATACAATGAACATGGTGTGATCTCATCTAAAATAATCTCCATTGAGAACCATCACAAAGTTGGTCTCCGTATTGAATTGACCTTTTTATTTTACTTTTCTATTTATATAGTCATTAAATATGTGCCACTGGCCTGAGTCTACTACAATAGCTTTACATGAACAAAAAGCTCAAAATGAGTACAGTTGTAAAAGCAAAATAACTACTTCAATGAAAAACCCAAATAAATCAACCAAAATATCCTTCAAAAATACTTATTGTTCAGTCAGTGTCTCAACTCTTCAAACAGCAGCTATGGACAAATATGTCACACAATGTATGTAATTTTAAATACAATAACATTAAATAAATAATTAGTAAGTGTAATGTCATGTACTAAAAACTACTAAAGAAAAGCACAAATATCATACTATACACCAGGGGTTCTCAAACAGGGGTCCGTGGACCCCTAGGGGTCCCTGGTGTAATTGCAAAGGGTCGGTGAAATAAAAAAGTGTAATGAACATATTCAGAACCACAAGGATTCCAGTAACTTTGCATATAATATAGAGGGGTTGGAGGTCCCTGACGACCACTCAAAACCTTGCCTCAAAATATGCAGGGGTTCCAGTACACCAAAAAGGTTGAGAACCACTGCTAAACACACTACTGAACAAAATAAACAAACATATGTTTCTAGGTTTCAAAGGATCTTTAATGGTCTCGTTGCAAAAGATAAATAATTTCTACTGTTTACCCCACGCGCTGGATAACTGGGCACTGATTGGATTTAGCTGGTGTGCTGTTACATCTACAAAGTGGCGGTGGGTTTGGCAGTTTTGATGTGCTGTGAATTTTACAATGGCTTTTCTCCAGGTCCTAAATCCTGCACTAATGAAGGCAGCATCTGCTCTTTGGCCAAAAGATGTCTGGCTTGAAAACCCTTGGCTACAGTGAAAACACAACACTCCTTTTATTGATGGATTATAATGTAGCCAAGGGAAACCGCAAAACCATCTCTCTTGAAACCTCAACACTCTGTAGGCAAGAATTTGTGGTTCAATAAATTGTGCGTGTGGCTGATATGGTTTTGTGCCATCGCTGAGGTAACTGGACAATGCTGTGCCACTGTCCCTTATACTGGTGCTGCTGGCAACAAGGTTGACACCTGGTCCTGCCGTGGCTGTGACACTGTCCTTTGAAGTCTTTCACCACCCTCACTGACTCACAGTCTGTCTCCTATAAAAGAAGTAAGGTGCCATACTCCTAACTACCGGTACCCAAAACTACACAATTAATCACAACAGCAATACCATTGCCTTTAACATATCTTAGGTCAGTCAACAGTTTAAGTTGAGAGTGGGGGTATCCATGGCATTTTCCAATTATGTCCCAATTTTACAAGTCTTAATAAAAAGAGAGAACCTTTCATAATGTTGCCAAACAAAGACTCAACAAACTTACCTGAGACTCCCCGTCTCTGCCAGTCTGTCCCTGCCCATCTGTCCCCAGCTCTGCTGTCTGTGTGCCATCTGTTGCCTGCTCTGTCTAATGACATCATTATGAAACATTTATATTATCATTTCACTTCTTTCAAATGATTATTTTATCAACTAGTCTTTGAGATATTAGGTTACTAGGGGGTTCTTACTTTACGTTTTGGTGTACTGAAAAAAACTCTTGATGTCTGTCTTTTTTCTGCCATTTTTCTACCTGGCTGGCTGGCTACACACGCACAGTGTGCAGGTTATTTACAGTAGGAGATGGGCTTCTATCATCTTCTATCATTCTAGATGGCTTCGATCTAAAAAGGTAGCTAGCTAGTCAGCTAGCAAATGTGAAACGGATTGCAGTGACAACAGTTGACAGCTGTATGAGTTCACCATTTACACAACGTATGCTGCAACCTTTTGTAATTTTAATATAGTTTTTGTTTTATATTGGCTGGCTTCCAACAATAGCTGAATTTGCAGAGCTAGCGAGCACCAATTCTGTTTCTGTGGTGTTTGCTATAATCTTTGCTATCGTCAGTTTACTCCAAGATCGGCACACATGTGCTTCAAAGACCCCCAGCAACAATTTAGCTTTTGCAACGAGACCATTAAAGATATTTAAGACAATGGTATAAGAGAGTGTAGTTCTGTTCAGTTTGGACTTCAGTTTATCGCTAACCTTATCACAGGGACTTCAAAGCACTACAGCTGCATGCTGATGTTGGAATAAACTGACGATAGCAAAGATCCACCTTTGATGACGCCACATACATGGAATAGGTACTAGCTAGCTTGCTAGCTAATGTTTGCACGCTAGCTCTGCAAATGTAGCTATTGTGTGTGTGAACCCTGCCAACATAAAACAACATCGCTATGGTGCGATTGACTGGATCACCCTCACGTTAGTTACGTGCATTGAGGGCCTTTCAGATGGTGGACACGAACCCTCTGTTACCTTGCCAGCTAAGGAACACTACATTGCATTGCTAGCTTCTCTCCTCTCCTTCGTATCATCTGAGATCCCCAAGGATTGGAAAGCTGCCGCGGTCATCCCCCTCTTCAAAGGGGGAGACACCCTGGACCCAAACTGTTACAGACCTATATCCATCCTGCCCTGCCTATCTAAGGTCTTCGAAAGCCAAGTCAACAAACAGATCACTGACCATCTCGAATCCCACCGTACCTTCTCCGCTGTGCAAGCCGGTTTCCGAGCCGGTCACGGGTGCACCTCAGCCACGCTCAAGGTACTAAACGATATCATAACCGCCATCGATAAAAGACAGTACTGTGCAGCCGTCTTCATCGACCTGGCCAAGGCTTTCGACTCTGTCAATCACCATATTCTTATCGGCAGACTCAGTAGTCTCGGTTTTTCTAATGACTGCCTTGCCTGGTTCACCAACTACTTTGCAGACAGAGTTCAGTGTGTCAAATCGGAGGGCATGTTGTCCGGTCCTCTGGCAGTCTCTATGGGGGTACCACAGGGTTCAATTCTTGGGCCGACTCTTTTCTCTGTATATATCAATGATGTTGCTCTTGCTGCGGGCGATTCCCTGATCCACCTCTACGCAGACGACACCATTCTGTATACTTCTGGCCCTTCCTTGGACACTGTGCTATCTAACCTCCAAACGAGCTTCAATGCCATACAACACTCCTTCCGTGGCCTCCAACTTCTCTTAAACGCTAGTAAAACCAAATGCATGCTTTTCAACCGTTCGCTGCCTGCACCCGCACGCCCGACTAGCATCACCACCCTGGACGGTTCCGACCTAGAATATGTGGACATCTATAAGTACCTAGGTGTCTGGCTAGACTGCAAACTCTCCTTCCAGACTCATATCAAACATCTCCAATCCAAAATCAAATCTAGAGTCGGCTTTCTATTTCGCAACAAAGCCTCCTTCACTCACGCCGCCAAACTTACCCTAGTAAAACTGACTATCCTACCGATCCTCGACTTCGGCGATGTCATCTACAAAATAGCTTCCAATACTCTACTCAGCAAACTGGATGCAGTTTATCACAGTGCCATCCGTTTTGTTACTAAAGCACGTTATACGACCCACCACTGCGACCTGTATGCCCTAGTCGGCTGGCCCTCGCTACATGTTCGTCGTCAGACCCACTGGCTCCAGGTCATCTACAAGGCTATGCTAGGTAAAGTGCCGCCTTATCTCAGTTCACTGGTCACGATGGCTACACCCACCCGTAGCACGCGCTCCAGCAGGTGTATCTCACTGATCATCCCTAAAGCCAAAACCTAATTTGGACGCCTTTCCTTCCAGTTCTCTGCTGCCTGCGACTGGAACGAATTGCAAAAATCTCTGAAGTTGGAGACTTTTATCTCCCTCAACAACTTTAAACATCTGCTATCCGAGCAGCTAACCGATCGCTGCAGCTGTACATAGTCCATCGGTATATAGCCCACCCAATTTACCTACCTCACCCCCCATAATGCTTTTATTTATTTACTTTTCTGCTCTTTTGCACACCAGTATCTCTACTTGCACATGATCATCTGATGATTTATCACTCCAGTGTTAATCTGCTAAATTGTAATTATTCGATTTATTGCCTACCTCCTCATGCCTTTTGCACACATTGTATATAGATTCTCTTTTTTTCTACCATGTTATTGACTTGTTTATTGTTTACTCCATGTGTAACTCTGTGTTGTTGTCTGTTCACACTGCTATGCTTTATCTTGGCCAGGTCGCAGTTGCAAATGAGAACTTGTTCTCAACTAGCCTACCTGGTTAAATAAAGGTGAAATACAAAAATAAAAAAATAAAATTGACTCAAATTCAAATAGCTGCAAAAACTGGTTGATGTTACTGTAGCTAGCTAGCAAACATAAGTTAACCGCTAGCTAACATAGAGAGTGATCTGTAAGTTCATGCAGCGAAAATGAAGACTGGTGACGGTTATAAATGTGTCTTCTTGTATTGAATGGTAAAAGAAATGTCTAACATATCCTTTGTTTGAACTACTTACTGGAGGTCAGCCACCAACAACAGACTATGTCAGAATCCCACACATGCACAGTACCTGCATCATGTGACACTGCTGGGTGGTGGGAGGCAGTGGATCAAACCATTGTGAGGCAAAGGGCGGGGGTGTCGCAATCTTTGGAAACTAAAAAACACGCTATTAAGTGTCTATAATCAGCACAAGTGCTTTCATTGCGTATTATTAATATTATTGATATTACATAGTTATGTTTACAGTGATATATTGGGGGACAAATCATATTTTTCCCAGGATGGGGGGGACGTGTCCCTGGGATTTCTGCCGATGGTCTACTGTACATTATCTTGTTCTAGAATTAATGTGGTGGTCTTCCAACATGACCACCAGGAGGCGTCGTACGTCAACTGTAAGTCCTCTATACGTTAAGTCTCTGCTTCTAGTGATATCTCTGTCTCTGAGTCATCTGTGTGTCTCTGTCTGTGTGACATCTGTAGGTCTTAACTCTAGGGAAGTATCAACAAAATTACACGGGTAGTTGTGGCTATGCTAATACAAAAAATGGAACAGGTTTTCAAACATGTGTGCATACTTGTGTGCGTGTTTGTGTGCGTGTGAGAGATACAGTGGTTATTGTTAAAGCATTTTCTGCGGCACAATATAAATTATTCCATTTCTCTACATGGTCATCTTGTCCAGAGTATATCTCAACACAGTCCTCATGTCCAGGGAATTGACTTGCTATTTGTGATGATGGACAGGACACTATTATACCAGGAAGATATAGATCATAGAGGGGAAGTGGACAACAAAGGCTAGTTGTTAACATATATTAAATATCATATGTAACAGCCCCAAGATAATTCAGGGAGTTTCCAGAACTCCTCCTTCCTTTCACCTTTCTGCTGATTTGGACTCTCTGTTTACTCCCAAATAAACATCAACATGTTCAGGAGGTCCAGGACTACAAACATGGGTCATTATAATGTCCATACAATAGATTTGACACTACAAACTGCTCCAAGTGTATATTGCGGGTGGGTAGTCTTAACCAGTGAGGATGAGATTTTGAGTGACAGCTGTTTGAACGACTGACAATATCCACTTCACTCTTTTGGGACCGTTATATGGGAACAACAGTCAAATATGAGCATTTGATATTGTATGTGACTTGACAACAAAGACTGATGGTCAAAGATGATTAAGTAACATCCTTTGAGATCCTTTTATATCTCTACTACACTCACTGATTGGTGATACAGTCAACTCATGTACAGTGATTGTAATGGGGGTTTGGTACTGTTGAGAATGTTATCACCAGGCCTAACCTGGAAAATGTAAATATCTGTAGAATACATTTGAATTGAACATTATTTGTATGCACAAAGTCAAATGTACTAACTTCATGTTGCCTCTGATGATATGTCAAACATAACTACTGGTACACAGGAAGCTACAAACAGGAAATAAGTAGGACTTTTATTAATATAATACAACAAACAAATACAACAATAGGTGCATTTGAATGCGTGTGTGTACCTCCATGCATGTGTGCGTGTGTGTGTGTGTGTGTGTGTGTGTGTGTGTGAAAATGTGTGTAAGTGTGATAGAGGGAGAGTCTGTGTGTGTGTGTGTGTGTGTGTGTGTGTGTGTGTGTGTGTGTGTGTGTGTGTGTGTGTGTGTGTGTGTGTGTGTGTGTGTGTGTGTGTGTGTGTGTGTGTGTGTGTGTGTGTGTGTGTGTGAGTGTGCATGCGTGTGCGTGTGCGAGAGAGAGAGAATGAAGAACAAAGTTGTGTACAATATAAACTGCTATATGTGTTACATTATGTTGTCATGGTGATGTTAAAACACTTTCTCACAAATCCAGTTGAGTTTCCTGTCACATGACATGTCATTCCATGCCTTAAGTGGAGTCCAATCTTTATGTATCTCAACACAGTCCTCTTCCCCACTAGGATCTTCACTATCAGGCTGCTTGTCATTCCAGTACCTACAGGGTTAAAAACAGTCAGATATCATGGTTAATACCAGTATCTACAGGGTTAACAACAGTCAGATATCATGGTTAATACCAGCACCTACAGGGTTAAAAACAGTCAGATATCATGGTTAATACTAGTACCTACAGGGTTAACAACAGTCAGATATCTTGGTTAATACCAGTACCTACAGGGTTAACAACAGTCAGATATCATGGTTAATACCAGTACCTACAGGGTTAACAACAGTCAGATATCATGGTTAATACCAGCACCTACAGGGTTAAAAACAGTCAGATATCATGGTTAATACCAGTACCTACAGGATTAACAACAATAAGACATCACAGTAACAACATCATAATACTAATAATAATATGTAGACATTTTTCATCTTATAGTTAATTGTCTTGACTGGTATCATCAATGACAGTAACCTGTATAGAAAAAGGTTGAAAGGAGCCTTAATGACAGATTAGTTATCATATCTCACCTTGTGGTCAGTGGGGTGCCGTCCACCCATTTCCAGGTCCCCTCCTTAACAGAGTCAGTCAGACCAATCCAGACTCTCTTCTTGAGGTTGAAGAGAAATGTCTGTTGTTGAGAAAGATAAATTAACAGACATTTATGTTTGATCATATCTACCCCCTGCACACCCATCGCCTCTCCTTCTCACCTGTTCCTCTCTGCTGTTTATGATCACCAGGTCTGCTCCTCTCTTCAGACAGTCCTGTCTGCTCTCCTTCCAGGTTTTAGACTCAGTAGACAGGAAGTACCAACTGGATTCAAACTTCTGCCAGCCTTCAGGACAGGTTTGAAAATATTGATGAAAATACGAATTTCCTTCAATTTATCACACTGGACACTTAATGAAAGAACACAGACTGATGATTAGTTGTGTGGTATTAATGATCATTTATTGCTGTAGGTTTACTCACTGAGATTGGTAAGCCTCCAGTTAAGAAACTCTCTCTCAGTCTTTAGCTTGTCTCTCTCTTTAGTCATGGTGTTGTAACTGGTCTGTAGGTTGGCTCTCTCTTTAGTCAGGGTGTTGTAACTGGTCTGTAGCTGGTCTCTCTCTTTAGTCATGGTGTTGTAACTGGTCTGTAGCTGGTCTCTCTCTTCAGTCAGGTTGTTGTAACTGGTCTGTAGGTTGGCTCTCTTTTTAGTCATGGTGTTGTAACTGGTCTGTAGCTGGTCTCTCTCTTTAGTCAGGTTGTTGTAGCTGGTCTGTAGCTGTTCTATCTCTGCAGATGAGTTGGTCTTATAGGCTATGAAGCTCTTAGAGACCCCATCATCTGTTATAACAACAACAAAGTGTATCAATAAAATAGATAATCTGGTGAATTGTAAGTGAATGCTGGTGAATTGTAGGAATTGTAACTTAAGACTTACAGTAGACAGACAGGCCTATGATCCCAGCCAGTAGAACACACAGCAGCCCCAGACACACTGCAACAACTCTGGAGGATCTCTTCTCTGAGCTATCAGGCTCTGTGGAGACAGATACTGTACATAGCATCAATGAGACACAATAACACTTTTAAAGTGATATTTTCTCACCCCATCTCTCTTCCTGTTGAGGGGGACTTGTGGTTGTTAAAGATACAGCTTCTCACATTAACAGGAAATATAGTGACCAGTTAGTTATCTCCTAGCCTTGCTAACGTTAGCCAGCTAGCTATTAATAGTATAATTCATATGTTTAGGACATTCGTAACATATTGTACGTTTTGCAAATTCATAACATATTCACATTGTAATTCGTAACATATCATACAAAATGTAATTCGTAACATCATAGAAATTATAATTTGTTACATACCAAATGGATCATGGACATCCACAACTTGATACATATCATATGATACCTATCATATTACACTAAATGGAGTGACTCGGATTTACGTACAGAATAATAAGAAATGCAATGAGACCAGGTTGGAAATACACAGTGGCAATTTGCATTGGACTTTATGAACATGAAAATGAATGTTTCTGCAGTTAGTATACATCCTAAAATACAGAGCCTCGAACATTTCAGAACATTTAACCTCTAGTCTTAAAGGAACAACGTTTGTTACAGTTTATTTTACTCAGTTGAATTTTGAAGCCTTGGAGCATGGGGCATCGACCAACCTCATCACATTAACATGAGGTAAATTGTTTGTGTGACAAGTGGAAGGATAATAACCATTAGTTTAAATTTCCACGTGTGTGTCTCTATGACTACGGTGTATTTACCAGTGTTCTGAGATTCAGGTTGTTTATCTATGGTCCTGTTCACAGTATCCTGTCCACAGCTCTTCCTGTCTACATTAGCATAAATATCCTCAGACTGCTCCATATAAAGGCTAATTCTAATTGCCCCCTTAAAATATACTTTGGTACTTTATGTATCTACACACAGTACAACAGACAGTATATTATGTTTTATATCCTGTTAAACAGCTGCTTTAGTTTAACAGTCTGTTGTGTCTGAGAACGTACAGTGTTACAGGTGTAGGGAGGACTTCACACCTTAACCAGTGGTTTGAGCAGACAGCAACCTCCAGGAAGAGACACAACAGCAGATAGACACCATGATGAGTGTGTGGGTATGTAGCAGACAGGTCCACTGTTGTATGGTGCATTGTGTTGCCGTTGGTAACCTACATGTTGTCCCTTGTACAATGAAGGTTGTGAGTCATTCTCACCTTCTATTAGCATTGATTTTGTGTGTGTGTGTGTGTGTGTGTGTGTTTCCTCTCAGTAATGTTCTGCCCTCTGTGTGTGTCCAGGTCACACTGTTTTAAGTATCCAATCACATTCAATCAGGAAGCTGGTAGACCTTGTTAAAGAACTTTGTTCCTTCATTTATTAATCTGTGCTTTGTTATTCTTATTATTAAAGTGATAAGCATAGGCTAATAATTGGTCCCACTTTTTTGCAAAATCACATGACATGTTTCTAATAAAAATAAAGAAGAATCATTTTCCAGAGTACAGTATGACTACATACTCTCCTCTAAATCTAAACAGAACAATTATTTGTCTTATCTCTTAATTTTCAGCTTCCTCCTCTATGTCTCTCTCTGACATTAACCTCTAATTCCTCCCAAACCCGGATCCGGGAGCACCCCCCACAGTAAAAAAGCTGACTAGCATAGCCTAGCATAGCGTCACAAGTAAATACTAGCATCTAAATATCATTAAATCACAAGTCCAAGACACCAGATGAAAGATACAGATCTTGTGAATCCAGCCATCATTTCTGATTTTTAAAATGTTTTACAGGGAAGACACAATATGTAAATCTATTAGCTAACCACGTTAGCAAAAGACACCACTTTTTTTACTCCACCAGTTTTTTACTCCATCAGTAGCCATCACTAATTCGACCAAATAAAGATATAAATAGCCACTAACCAAGAAACAACTTCATAAGATGACAGTCTGATAACATATTTATTGTATAGCATATGTTTTTTTAGAAAAATGTGCATATTTCAGGTATAAATCACAGTTCTACATTGCAGCTGCAATCTGAAATAGTGCCGAAGCTGCCAGAATAATTACAGAGACCAACGTCAAATACCTAATTACTCATCTTAAAACATTTCTGAAAAATACACAGCGTACAGCAAATGAAAGCCCAACATCTTGTGAATCCAGCCAATATGTCAGATGTTTTAAGTGTTTTACAGCGAAAACACAATATAGCATTATATTAGCTTAGCACAATAGCCAGAAACACAAGCAATTTACCAGAAGCACAGGTTAGCGATCGTAACAATACAGCAAAATATATATAATTTTGTACTAACCTTGATATACTTCGTCAGATGACAGTCCTGTAACATCATATTACACAATGCATATAGGTTTTGTTCGAAAATGTGCATATTTAGCAGCACAAATCGTTGTTATACAATGTGATCAGTGGCAACAGGTCATGCATTCTGGCCGGCGCCATCTTGGAAAGGCACCTAAGTTTACGATTATTTATCGATTAAGATTGACTAAAAAATACAGGTTGGACAGCAAATGAAAGATGCATTAGTTATTAATGCAACCGCTGAGTTAGATTTTTAAAATTAACGTTACTAGACATACAGTGTGCGTTACAGCCAGACTAGTGCCGCAATAACGGCGGACAAATGCGTTTACATTTTTCCACATAAATACGGAATAACATCATAAATAGTTCTTACTTTTGGACGAGCTTCCATCAGAATCTTGGGCAAGGTGTCCTTTGTCCAAAAGTATCGTTGCTTGGTTGTAAAACGTCGTCTTCAACTTCGGAATTAGCAGCTAACAATGGCTATGTGGCCACAACATTCCCAAATCCCCAAAACGCAATACTAAGGAAATTCCGAAAATAGCAATATACTCGCATAAACTGATATAACTCGGTTTAAAATAACTTCGTTATGATGTTTCTAACACCTATATCGAATTAAATTACAGACGGATATAGCTAAGGCCGATAACTGAGCGTTTCAAAATGCCATCTTGAGGTCTTGCTTTGCGCAATGACGAACGAGGAAAAGAGAGCGCACTTCGTTCCTTGGCCTTTTATAAGCTCTGAGATCTACGGGGAAGGCGGGTGCAGTTCATGACGACCCATAGGATGCATACAGAGTTTTAAACTGATCCTAGAACAGAGTCAACATTTTCAGATTTTGCAGTACCTATCAGGAATTTCGCTGCCAAACGAGTTCTGTTTCGCTCAGAGAAATAATTCAAACGGTTTTAGATACTAGAGAGTGTTTTCTATCCAATAGTAATAATATTATGCATATTGTACGAGCAAGAATTGAGTACGAGGCAGTTTAATTTGGGAACGCTAAATGTCGAAGTTGAAACAGCACCCCCTGTAGTGTCAAGAGGTTTTTAAGGCTCTATCTCAATTAGTCTCTCCTCTCATCCTATCTCCTCACCTCCTCATATCTACTCCTTTCTCCTCTCCTCCTATCTCCTCTTATCTCCTCCTATCTCCTCTCCTCCTATCTCCTCTTATCTCCTCTCCTCCTATCTCCTCTCCTCCGATCTCCTCTCCTCCCATCCTCTTATCTCTTGTCCTCCTATCTCCTCTCCTCCTATCTCCTCTGCTCTTATCTCCTCTCCTCCATATCACTGTATCCAACAATCAACATAGTATTGACTACCAGCTAGCTAATGTTAGTAGAATTCATATCTTTAGGACATTCGTAACATATTGTATGTTTTTGCAAATTTGTAACATATCATACACATTGTAATTTGTAACATATCATACAAAATGGATGATGGTCATCCACACATTGATACATACCATATGAAAGGTAATATATCATATTAAAATGGAGTGTCTCTGATTTACGAACAGAATAATACAAAATGTTTTGAGACTAGGTTGGACTAGGTTGGACTTATCAGCATAGTAATTACTAGACTACCAGAAAAACAATGAGAGAGAGAGCTTCCAATCATGTTCCTAAAAATATATGTTTTGACTCATGGATGTCATTTCATGAGAACTGTAGATGTATTATAGAAGCCAAGTACTATTTGCATTTGAAAATGTAATGGAAAGAGAGAGAGACAAAAAATGTGTTGATAATGGTATGCTCATCTTTGACAGTGTCTTTAATGCTGTAAAAACATAGGACTAGATGACCCTGTAAAGACATGGAATGATGACAATTGTGGCAAATATCAAAACTGGATCTCTCTCTCTCTCTCTCTCTCTCTCTCTCTCTCTCTCTCTCTCTCTCTCTCTCTCTCTCTCTCTCTCTCTCTCTCTCTCTCTCTCTCTCTCTCTCTCTCTCTCTCTCTCTCTCTCTCTCTCTCTCTCTCTCTCTCTCTCTCTCTCTCTCTCTCTCTCTCTCTCTCTCTCTCTCTCTCTCTCTCTCTCTCTCTCTCTCTCTCTCTCTCTCTCTCTCTCTCTCTCTCTCTCTCTCTCTCACAAAAATAGAACACGTTTGCATTCTTGTGTCCGTGATGTCTGTGAGAGATTTTTACAGTGGTTATTGTTAAACCATTTTCTGCAGCACAATATAAATAATTTAATGTCTCTACATGGTCACCTTGTCCAGAATCTATCTCAACACAGTCCTCCTGCCCAGGGAACAGGACTTGCTATTTGTGATGATGGACAGGACACTATTATACCAGGAAGATATAGATCATAGAGGGGAAGTGGACAACAAAGGATAGTTGTTAACATATATTAAACTTCATATGTAACAGCCCCAATATAATTCAGGGAGTTTCCAGAACTCCCCCTTCCTTTCACCTTTCTGCTGATCTGGACCCTTTGTTTACTCCCAAATATACATCAACATGTTCAGGAGGTCCAGGACTACAAACATGGGTCATTATAATGTCCATACAATAGATGTGACACTACAAACTGCTCCAAGTGGATATTGAGGGTGGGTAGTCTTAACCAGTGAGGATGAGATGACAACAGTAACCACCGTGGCTTTCCTCTACATTTACCCATTAGTCATTTTTTAAAATGTTAACTAAGTAAGTAAATTAAGAACAAGTTCTTATTTACAATGACAACCTACCCCGGCCAAACCTCCCCCTAACCCTGACGACGCTGGGCCAATTGTGCGCCGCCCTATGGGACTACTGATCATGGTCGGTTGTTATACAGCCTTGGATTGAACACGGGTCTGTAGTGACGGCTCTTGCACTTCAATGCAGTGCTTTAGACCGCTGCGCCGCTCAGCCCCCCATTTAGCAGACTATGTTATCCAGAGTGACTTACAAAAGTATGTTTAAGTGCCTTGCTCAAGGGCACATCGGCAGATTTTTCACGTAGTCGGCTCAGGAATTCGATCCAGCAACCTTTCGGTTACTGGCCTAGTGATCTTAACTGCTAGAAGTCCTGCCGCCGTCTCTCTTCATGAACCTGATTGGTCGAGGAGATTTTGAGTGACAGCTGGTTGAATGACTGAAAAGATCCACTTCACTTCCCTCTTTTGGGACCCATATGGAGGAACAATAATCAAATATGAGCATTTGATATTGTGCTTATGTGTAACTTGACAATAAAGACTGACTGTCAAAGAGTATTATGAGAACACACAGCAGCCCCAGACACACTGCAGCAACTCCAGAGGGTCTCTTCCACCACTGAAAATGTACTGAATCACACATTAAAGATCGTTGGTAATGTGTTTAACTGTATCATCCAGGATTGGGACAAATACATCTGTTTAATGTATAATGTGTAGTTTGTGTGTGTGTGTGTGTGTGTGTGTGTGTGTGTGTGTGTGTGTGTGTGGGTGTGTGTGTGTGTGTGTGTGTGTGTGTGTGTGTGTGTGTGTGTTCATGCAATCTTACCTGAAGCAACAACTCCATCTCTTGAACTGGGCTTGAAGGTTCTTACGTTGGAATATAATTGGCCGTCAATGTCTGTGTTCTTCATTGCATCAGGCTCATCGTCTTCAAATCCATCTGGGATTTCATAAACTCCCTCTGACATCTTAACACACTTGTGGTCAAATACAGTAACTTCTACTTCTTACCTCAACTCTAATGTAAGTTTGTAGCTGTGTCTTCTCCCTGCACTGTCCTGGGTCTGTGTGACTTTAGGTAGTGAAACTCTTCATCAGTCAACCACAGTGGATGATAAATTGTGAAATCAACAAAACACTGGCCACCATGTGACTCCCACCAGCCTTAGTTTGATAATATACTACATGATATGACCTTATATCATGCTATGTGATGTATGTGTGAATTCACAGGGTCCCAATTTTGGACGTGCTAAAATAAATTGGGATCTTTTTCATTTACATGTACACTACATATATTCTGACTGAGTTTACAGTAGCCTCAGCCTTCAATGGAGAGCACATTATGGCTCTCACTCTGTGACTGGAAGTGTAGGGAGAAGTTGATCTTGGGTCAGTTTTGCATTTCCACCATAAATGGTTAAGGTTAAGATTGGGGGAAAGAAACCTGTTCCTAGATCTGTACCTAGGGGAAACCTCCCCCCGTGTTGTGACCGGCCACCAATGGCCATATAGGGTTCTTTGTTCTATCTATGCTGACTGTGAATAATTACTCAGAATGAAAAAGCAGAAGTTCTGACAATGTCTCCATAGTTTCAGTTTTAAGGGAATCGAAAGAATAAAAACCCTTCACATGTTTTATGCCAAAACATTCATATTTCCACCCTGTCTTTTAGTACAACATAACATCTACATACTGGTTACATCTAATGACACAACTCTCTCTGCACTGATTCCACTGTCCCACATGACATCTACCTACATGAACTATTATACAACTCTACAGCTCTACTCTATTCCACAGGAGGAGAGAAAGCATCACACAGATCCTGAGATACAGGGACAGAGTCAAAGGTGTCCCTCTGGTGGACGTAGTACTAACTATAGGTACAGCTGTAGTGTTGGTGACAGAGACCTGGGTGGATGTAGTACTAACTACAGGTACAGCTGTGGTGTTGGTGACAGAGACCTGGGTGGATGTAGTACTAACTACAGGTATAGCTGTAGTGTTGGTGACAGAGACCTGGGTGGATGTAGTACTAACTACAGGTACAGCTGTAGCGTTGGTGACAGAGACCTGGGTGGATGTAGTACTAACTACAGGTACAGCTGTAGTGTTGGTGACAGAGACCTGGGTGGACGTAGTACTAACTACAGGTACAGCTGTAGTGTTGGTGACAGAGACCTGGGTGGATGTAGTACTAACTACAGGTACAGCTGTAGTGTTGGTGACAGAGACCTGGGTGGATGTAGTACTAACTACAGGTACAGTTGTAGTGTTGGTGACAGATACCTGGGTGGATGTAGTACTAACTACAGGTACAGCTGTAGTGTTGGTGACAGAGACCTGGGTGGATGTAGTACTAACTACAGGTACAGCTGTAGTGTTGGTGATAGAGACCTGGGTGGATGTAGTACTAACTACAGGTACAGCTGTAGTGTTGGTGACAGAGACCTGGGTGGATGTAGTACTAACTACAGGTACAGCTGTAGCGTTGGTGACAGAGACCTGGGTGGATGTAGTACTAACAACAGGTACAGCTGTAGTGTTGGTGACAGAGACCTGGGTGGACGTAGTACTAACTACAGGTACAGCTGTAGTGTTGGTGACAGAGACCTGGGTGGATGTAGTATTAACTACAGGTACAGCTGTAGTGTTGGTGACAGAGACCTGGGTGGATGTAGTATTAACTACAGGTACAGCTGTAGTGTTGGTGACAGAGACCTGGGTGGATGTAGTACTAACTACAGGTACAGCTGTAGTGTTGGTGACAGAGACCTGGGTGGACGTAGTACTAACTACAGGTACAGCTGTAGTGTTGGTGACAGAGACCTGGGTGGATGTAGTATTAACTACAGGTACAGCTGTAGTGTTGGTGACAGAGACCTGAGTGGATGTAGTACTAACTACAGGTACAGCTGTAGTGTTGGTGACAGAGACCTGGGTGGATGTAGTACTAACTACAGGAACAGCTGTAGTGTTGGTGACAGAGACCTGGGTGGATGTAGTACTAACTACAGGCACAGCTGTAGTGTTGGTGACAGAGACCTGGGTGGATGTTGTACTAACTAAAGGTACAGCTGTTGTGTTGGTGACAGAGACCTGGGTGGATGTAGTACTAACTACAGGTACAGCTGTAGTGTTGGTGACAGAGACCTGGGTGGATGTAGTAGTTTCCCAAGATGCTTTTGGGAAACGGGGCCCTGGGTTGTAGAGCTCACAACTACCCCAACAGAGTCCTTCACTGAGCCCAGACACACACCCATGTTGCCTGCCCTGTCCTCTACCACCAGTTCTAACTTCTAACAGCAGGTGGCACTGCAGTCCACAGGGTCATTTTTTTTGGCTCTGGGGCCCACCGCCATAGAACTGTTGAGGGTCCCTTTGCCCGGGCATAGGGTGATGCAGATGATGCCTGTCTCGTTGACACCGTCGGTGAGGTTGGCAGAGCGCTGCCAGTTTGAGGAGCTGCATGCTGCCGGGCAGTCAGAGGAGACCACTGAGGTGTAATAACAACAGTTTGAGGAGCTGCATGCTAACGGGCAGTCAGAGGAGACCACTGAGGTACAATAACAACAGTTTGAGGAGCTGCATGCTAACAGACAGTCAGAGGAGACCACTGAGGTACAATAACAACAGTTTGAGGAGCTGCATGCTAACAGACAGTCAGAGGAGACCACTGAGGTATAATAACAACAGTTTGAGGAGCTGCATGCTAACGGGCAGTCAGAGGAGACCACTGAGGTACAATAACAACAGTTTGAGGAGCTGCATGCTAACGGACAGTCAGAGGAGACCACTGAGGTATAATAACAACAGTTTGAGGAGCTGAATGCTGCCGGGCAGTCAGAGGAGACCACTGAGGTATAATAACAACAGTTTGAGGAGCTGCATGCTAACAGACAGTCAGAGGAGACCACTGAGGTATAATAACAACAGTTTGAGGAGCTGCATGCTGCCGGACAGTCAGAAGAGACCACTGAGGTACAGTAACAACAGTTTGAGGAGCTGCATGCTAACGGGCAGTCAGAGGAGACCACTGAGGTATAATAACAAAAGTTTGAGGAGCTGCATGCTAACAGACAGTCAGAGGAGACCACTGAGGTATAATAACAACAGTTTTAGGAGCTGCATGCTAACTGACAGTCAGAGGAGACCACTGAGGTATAATAACAACAGTTTGAGGAGCTGCATGCTAACGGGCAGTCAGAGGAGACCACTGAGGTATAATAACAACAGTTTGAGGAGCTGCATGCTAACAGACAGTCAGAGGAGACCACTGAGGTATAATAACAACAGTTTGAGGAGCTGCATGCTAACAGACAGTCAGAGGAGACCACTGAGGTATAATAACTACAGTTTGAGGAGCTGCATGCTAACAGACAGTCAGAGGAGACCACTGAGGTATAATAACAACAGTTTGAGGAGCTGCATGCTAACGGGCAGTCAGAGGAGACCACTGAGGTATAATAACAAAAGTTTGAGGAGCTGCATGCTAACAGACAGTCAGAGGAGACCACTGAGGTATAATAACAACAGTTTTAGGAGCTGCATGCTGTCAGACAGTCAGAGGAGACCACTGAGGTATAATAACAACAGTTTGAGGAGCTGCATGCTAACAGACAGTCAGAGGAGACCACTGAGGTATAATAACTACAGTTTGAGGAGCTGCATGCTAACAGACAGTCAGAGGAGACCACTGAGGTATAATAACAACAGTTTGAGGAGCTGCATGCTGCCGGACAGTCAGAGGAGACCACTGAGGTATAATAACAACAGTTTGAGGAGCTGCATGCTGCCGGGCAGTCAGAGGAGACCACTGAGGTATAATAACAACAGTTTGAGGAGCTGCATGCTAACGGGCAGTCAGAGGAGACCACTGAGGTATAATAACAACAGTTTGAGGAGCTGCATGCTAACGGGCAGTCAGAGGAGACCACTGAGGTATAATAACAACAGTTTGAGGAGCTGCATGCTAACGGACAGTCAGAGGAGACCACTGAGGTATAATAACAACAGTTTGAGGAGCTGCATGCTAACGGGCAGTCAGAGGAGACCACTGAGGTATAATAACAACAGTTTGAGGAGCTGCATGCTAACGGGCAGTCAGAGGAGACCACTGAGGTACAATAACAACAGTTTGAGGAGCTGCATGCTAACGGACAGTCAGAGGAGACCACTGAGGTATAATAACAACAGTTTGAGGAGCTGCATGCTATCAGGCAGTCAGAGGAGACCACTGAGGTATAATAACAACAGTTTGAGGAGCTGCATGCTAACGGGCAGTCAGAGGAGACCACTGAGGTATAATAACAACAGTTTGAGGAGCTGCATGCTAACGGACAGTCAGAGGAAACCACTAAGGTATAATAACAACAGTTTGAGGAGCTGCATGCTAACTGACAGTCAGAGGAGACCACTGAGGTATAATAACAACAGTTTGAGGAGCTGCATGCTAACGGACAGTCAGAGGAGACCACTGAGGTATAATAACAACAGTTTGAGGAGCTGCATGCTAACGGGCAGTCAGAGGAGACCACTGAGGTATAAAAACAACAGTTTGAGGAGCTGCATGCTAACGGGCAGTCAGAGGAGACCACTGAGGTATAATAACAACAGTTTGAGGAGCTGCATGCTAACGGACAGTCAGAGGAGACCACTGAGGTATAATAACAACAGTTTGAGGAGCTGCATGCTAACGGACAGTCAGAGGAGACCACTGAGGTATAATAACAACAGTTTGAGGAGCTGCATGCTAACGGGCAGTCAGAGGAGACCACTGAGGTATAATAACAACAGTTTGAGGAGCTGCATGCTAACGGACAGTCAGAGGAGACCACTGAGGTATAATAACAACAGTTTGAGGAGCTGCATGCTAACGGACAGTCAGAGGAGACCACTGAGGTATAATAACAACAGTTTGAGGAGCTGCATGCTAACGGGCAGTCAGAGGAGACCACTGAGGTATAATAACAACAGTTTGAGGAGCTGCATGCTAACGGACAGTCAGAGGAGACCACTGAGGTATAATAACAACAGTTTGAGGAGCTGCATGCTAACGGGCAGTCAGAGGAGACCACTGAGGTATAATAACAACAGTTTGAGGAGCTGCATGCTAACAGACAGTCAGAGGAGACCACTGAGGTATAATAACAACAGTTTGAGGAGCTGCATGCTAACGAGCAGTCAGAGGAGACCACTGAGATATAATAACAACAGTTTGAGGAGCTGCATGCTAACGGACAGTCAGAGGAGACCACTGAGGTATAATAACAACAGTTTGAGGAGCTGCATGCTAACGGGCAGTCAGAGGAGACCACTGAGGTATAATAACAACAGTTTGAGGAGCTGCATGCTAACGGGCAGTCAGAGGAGACCACTAAGGTATAATAAGAACCCGTTGTTATCAAGGTAATCACATGTATATCTGGGTTGCATCCGGTTTACTCAGCCCAACATCACATGCACAGTAGCACTCAGTGCACCCTGGGAGCAACGCGAGCAGTGATGTCGTCATTACGTCATCAGAAACCTGGCAGACATTAGATGAATATACATTTTTGTAAATATTTTTTATCGGCCTCAGTGATAATTATCTGAATAATTCAATGGCTATATTGTGCACAAAGGTGATGACTAAAGTGTCTTATTACACATTTTCAAGTCTGACTGCCTAGCGTCTGTTAAACTGCAGTACCGAAACAAAACTGTTGGAGCAATCGAAACAGTGCTTCTATACCAGTAACCCTTTTCCTCTTGGAGGAGATGCCTGGTAGCCCTCACTGGGGAGTGGTAAATATCAGATGTAACAGCCCCAAGATAATTCAGGGAATTTCCAGAACTCCCCCTTCCTTTCTGCTGATTTGGACCCTCTGTTTACTCCCAAATATACATCAACATGTTCAGGACTACAAACATGGGTCATTATTTTTTACCTTTATTTAACTAGGCAAGTCAGTTACGAACAACTTCTTATTTTCAAAGACAGCCTAGGAACAGTGGGTTAACTGCCTGTTTAGGGTCAGAACAACAGATTGGTACCTTGTCAGCTCAGGGATTTGAACTTGCAACCTTTCAGTTACTAGCCCAACACTCTAACCACTAGGCTACCCTATAATATCCATATAATTGCTTTGACAGTACAAACTGCTCAAGTGGATTTTGAGGGTGAGTAGTCTTAACCAGTGAGGATGAGATGGCGACATAATTGGCCACAGCCCACTTCTCTCCTAATGAACCTGATTGGTTGAGTTTGAGTGACTGCTGGTTGAACCACTGAAAATACCCACTTCACTTCCCTCTTTTGTTACCCATATAAGGGAACAGCACTTAAATGTGAGCATTTGATATTGTGCCTAAATGTAACTTGACAACAAAGACTGACTCTCAAAAATTATTAAGTAATATCCATTGATACCCTTTGATATCTCTACTACACTACATTGATTAGTGACACAGTCAACTCCTATACAGTGTATGTAATGGTGGTTTGGTACTGTTGAGAATGTTATCACCAGGCCTCAATTGGAGTATGTAAATATCTGTAGCAAGTAAGAAGATTGCATTTTATCTGGAAATGGTGAAATGCACTGCATGCAGAGTGTTGACAAAATCAAATGTACTTGATGTTGACTCGTACACAGGAAGTTATGTCAGGAAATAAGTAAGGCTTTTATTAATATGCTAATACAAAGAAATACAACATGTAAGTTGGTTTGAGACACAGAGAGAGAGAACTGTAGGTTGCTGTATGTGTTACATCATGTTGTCATGGTGATTTTAAAACACTTTCTCACAAATCCAGTTGAGTTTGCTGTCACATGACAAGTAATTCCATGCCTTTAGAGGACTCTGATCTTCCTGTATCTCAGCACAGTCCTCCTGCCCAGTAGGACCTGCATTATCAGGCTGTTTGTCATTCCAGTACCTACAAGGTTAACAACAGTCAGATATCGTGGTTAATACCAGTACCTACAGGGTTAATAACAGTCAGATATCATGGTTAATATCAGTACCTACAAGGTTAAAAACAGTCAGATAGCATGGTTAATACCAGTACCTACAGGGTTAAAACAGTCAGATATCATGGATAATACCAGAATATATAGGGTTAAAAACAGTCAGATATCATGGTTAATACCAGCACCTACAGGGTTAAAAACAGTCAGATATCATGGTTAATACCAGTACCTACAGGGTTAAAAACAGTCAGATATCATGATTAATACCAGTACCTACAGGGTTAAAAACAGTCAGATATCATGGTTAATACCAGTACCTACAGAGTTAAAAATAGTCAGATATCATGGTTAATACCGGTACCTACAGGGTTAAAAATAGTCAGATATCATGGTTAATACCGGTACCTACAGGGTTAATAACAGTTAGATATCATGGTTAATACCAGTACCTACAGGGTTAAAAACAGTCAGATATCATGGTTATTACCAGTACCTACAGGGTTAATAACAGTCAGATATCATGGTTAATACCAGTACCTACAGGGTTAATAACAGTCAGATATCATGGTTAATACCAGTACCTACAGGGTTAACAACAGTCAGATATCATGATTAATACCAGTACCTACAGGGTTAACAACAGTCAGATATCATGGTTAATACCAGTACCTACAGGGTTAAAAACAGTCAGATATCATGGTTAATACCAGTACCTACAGGGTTAATAACAGTCAGATATCATGGTTAATACCAGTACCTACAGGGTTAACAACAGTCAGATATCATGGTTAATACCAGTACCTACAGGGTTAAAACAGTCAGATAGCATGGTTAGTACCAGTACCTACAGGGTTAATAACCGTGAGATATCGCAGTTAGAACATTACAATCCTAAATAATATACATGTTAATATACATAATTAAAGATATCTTTGTTGACTGCTACAATCAATGACAATAACCTGTATAGAAACATTTTCATTGGAGCCTTATTGTCAGAGTAGTTAACATCTCTTACTCTGTGGTCAGTGGTGTTCCATCCACCCATTTCCAGGTCTTCTCTGTCTCTCTGTCAGTCAGACCAATCCAGACTCTCTTCTTGAAGGTGAAGAGAAACTCCTGTGGTTGAGAAAGATACAACTGCATTGAGTGAGCTCAAAAGTTTTGGGACACTGACACATTTTTGTTGATTTGGCTCCAGCACTTCAGAATTGAAATTATACATTAAAGGTTAAAGTGCGGACCGTCAGCTTTCAGTTTCGGGTTTTTTCTTCCATAACGAGTGAACCGTTTAGAAATGACATCACTGTTTGTACATCGTCCCCCATTGTAGGGGACCAAAAGTATTTGGACAAATTCACTTATGTGTATTAACCTCATAGACATTGTATATTTCCAAATCCAAAGTGCTGGAGCACAAACCCCCCCCCCCCCCAAAAAAAAACATTTGTCAACGTCCCAATACTTTAGAAGCCCATTGTTTGACCATATCTACCCCCGACAGACCTATATCCCCCCTCCCCCCACCGCCCCCTTCTCTTTTGCGCTGTCATCTCTCACCTGTTCCTGTCTGCTGTTAATGATCACCAGGTCTGTTCCTCTCTTCAGACAGTCCTGTCTGCTCTCCTCCCAGGTTTTCTTCATGGTAGAGAGGAAGTACCAACTGCATTCACACTTCTTCCATCCGTCAGAACATGTTTTTTCTGTTTGATGACACATCACAACACTGATACAATATGATACAATACAATAAACATCACATTTTATTTTCCATGATTCACTGAACTAGATCTCAATGAAACATTGACTTTATAATAAAGAAAGGTATGAAAACCAGCTCACTGACCACAAAGCAAATTCTGAAGCCTGTCTTTCTCTAGTTGGTTGTTGTATCTGGTCTGTAGCTGGTCTCTCTCTTCAGTCAGGTTGTTGTATCTGGTCTGTAGCTGGTCTCTCTCTCCAGTCAGGTTGTTGTATCTGGTCTGTAACTGGTCTCTCTCTGCAGTTGCGTTAGTCTTATAAAGTGATAAACTCTGTGACAAGTTGTTCCTTTTATCCTCAGAAACTTTGATGGCTCTGTTATCTACAAAGTGTAAACACATAGTTACTAGGTAAAACACCAGGTAATTAGGCATAGTAACCAGCACTTACAACAACTATGTGAAAAGCAATGAACTTGTACACAAACTCACAATAGACATACAGGCCTATGATCCCAGCCAGTAGGAGAACACACAGCAGCCCCAGACACACTGCAGCAACTAGGGAGGGTCTCTTCTCTGAGCTATCAGGCTCTGTGGACACATATAATATACTGTTATGTTTTGTGAGTGTGTGTGTGTGTGTGTGTGTTTTACCTGAGTGCTGGTCTCCTGGTCCATTATTATGAACAGTGTCCTCTGTCTCTTCTCTCTTGGTGCTGGTGTCACCTTCTCTCAGGGTGTCTGCACTGACGTAGATATCCACAATCCTCTCCTCCATCTCACCTCTGTCAAACTTGACCTTCTTGTTCATATCTGGTTCAGCATAGATGACCTTTGACATCTTTAACAATACCTGGGTCTTTCTTTCCATGTAGGTCTACTATACAGTAAGTCTCTGCTTCTAGAATTAATGTGGTGGTCTTCCAACATGGCCGTCAGGAGGCGTCGTACGTCGACTGCAAGCCCTCTATACGTTAAGTCTCTGCTTCTAGTGATATCTCTGTCTCTGAGTCATCAATGTGTCTCTGTCTGTGTGACTGCTGTAGGTCTTAACTCTATGGAAGTATCAACAAAATGACACGGTAGTTGTGGTTATGCTAATGTAAAACATATAACAAGTTTGCATAGTTGAGTGTGTAATTGTGTGTGTTCTTGTGTGCAGTCATAGACTGTTCTCTCTACTGTGTGCAGTCATAGACTGTTCTCTCTACTGTGTGCAGTCATAGACTGTTCTCCCTACTGTGTGCAGTCATAGACTGTTCTCTCTACTGTGTGCAGTCATAGACTGTTCTCTCTACTGTGTGCAGTCATAGACTGTTCTCTCTACTACCGCATGGCAAGTGGTACCGGAGTGCCAAGTCTAGGACAAAAATGCTTCTCAACAGTTTTTACCCCCAAGCCATAAGACTCCTGAACAGGTAATCAAAAGGCTATCAGGACTATTTGCATTGTGTCCCCCCCAAACCCCTCTTTTACGCTGCTGCTACTCTCTGTTTATCATATATACATAGTCACTTTAACTATACATTCATGTACATACTACCTCAATTGGCCTGACCAACCAGTGCCCTCACACATTGGCTAACCGGGCTATCAGCATTGTGTCCCGCCACCCACCACCCACCTACCCCTCTTTTACACTACTGCTACTCTCTGTTTATCATATATGCATAGTCACTTTAACCATATTTACATGTACATACTACCTCAATCAGCCCGACTAACCGGTGCCTGTATATAGTCTCGCTACTGTTATAGCCTCACTACTGTTATAGCCTCGCTACTGTATATAGCCTCGCTACTGTATATAGCCTCGCTACTGTTATTTTTGTGTCTTTTTACTGTTGTTTTCATTTATTTACTTGCCTATTGTTCACCTAATACCTTTTTTGCACTATTGGTTAGAGCCTGTAAGTAAACATTTCACTGTAAGGTCTACACCTGTTGTATTCGGCGCACGTGACAAATAAACTTTGATTTGATTTGCATGTGTACGTGTGAGAGATTGTTGTAGTGTTTATTGTTAAACTATTTTCTGTAGCACAATATAAATCATTCCATGTCTCTACATGGTCATCTTGTCCAGACTATATCTCAACACAGTCCTCCTGCCCAGGGAACAGGACTTGCTATTTGTGATGATGGACAGGACACTATCATACGAGGAAGATATAGATCATAGAGGGGAAGTGGACAACAAAGGCTAGTTGTTAACATATATTACATATCATATGTAACAGCCCCAAGATAATTCAGGGAGTTTCCAGAACTCCCCCTTCCTTTCACCTTTCTTCTGATCTGGACCCTCTGTTTACTCCCAAATATACATCAACATGTTCAGGAGGTCCAGGACTACAAACATGGGTCATTATAATGTCCATATAATAGATGTGACACTACAAACTGCTCCAAGTGGATATTGAGGGTGGGTTGTCTTAACCAGTGAGGATGAGATGACAACAGTAACCACCGTGTCTCTCCTCTACATTTACAGTTTATTTATTTAGCAGACGCTCTTATCCAGAGAGACTTACAGGAACAATTAGGGTTAAGTGCCTTGCTCAAGGGCACATCGACAGATTTTTCAAGTAGTCGGCTTGGGATTTCAACCTTTGGCCAGTAACCGAAAGACGACCTGCCTCCCTCTCTCTTAAGGAACCTGATTGGTCGAGGAGATTTTGAGTGACAGCTGGTTGAGTGACAGGAAAGATCCACTTCACTTCCCTCTTTTCGGACCCATATAGGGGAACAACAGTCAAATATGAGCATTTGATATTTTGCTTATATGTAACTTACAACAAAGCCTGACTTTCAAAGAGTATTAGGACACACAGCAGCCCCAGACACACTGCAGCAACTCCAGAGGGTCTCTTCCACCACTGAACATGTACTGAATCACACATTATTAAAGATATTTGGTAATGTGTTTTACTGTATCATCAATGATTGAGACAAATAATGCTAGAATACTACAGTATAAGCTCACTTGTTTAATATGTTGTGTGTAATTTGTGTGTGTGTGTGTGTGTGTGTGTGTGTGTGTGTGTGTGTGTGTGTGTGTGTGTGTGTGTGTGTGTGTGTGTGTGTGTGTGTGTGTGTGTGTGTGTGTGTGTGTGTTCATGCGATCTTACCTGAAGCAACAACTCCATCTCTTGGACTGGGCTTGAAGGTTCTTACGTTGGCATATAATTGGCCATCAATATCTGTGTTCTTCATTGCATCAGGCTCATCGTCTTTAAATCCATCTGTGTTTTCATAGACTCCTTCTGACATCTTAACACACTTGTGCTCAAATACAGTAACTTCTACTTCTAACCTCAACTCTAATGTAAGTCTGTACCTGTGTCTTCTCCCTGCACTGTCCTGTGTCTGTGTGATTTATGGAAGTGAAACTCTTTATCAGTCAACCACAGTGTTGTAACAGTTGTCAATGTCGTTCTCCTCCTCGGACGAGGAGGAGCATGGATCGGACCAAGATGCGGAGTAGGAGGTATTCATGATTTTAATGGCAAACCAACAAACACTACAAATTAACAAAACAACAAACGTGACTAACCTGTAACAGTCCTGTGTGGCCCAAACGCTGACACAGGAACAAACACCCACAAAACACCAGTGAAACCCTGGCTGCCTTAGTATGACTCTCAATCAGAGACAAACGATACACACCTGTCTCTAATTGAGAATCATACCAGGCCGAACACAAAACCCAACATAGAAATAGAAAACATAGACTGCCCACCCAACACTCACGCCCTGACCAATAAATACATAAAAAACAAGAGAAAACAGGTCAGGAACGTGACAAGTGTGATATTAACACAATACTGGCAACCACGTGACTCCCACCAGTGATGATACTACAGTGGTAGGCTTGATTACCAACAACGACAAGACAGCCTACAGGGTGGAGGTGAGGGCCCTCGGAGTGTGGTGTCAGGAAAATAAACTCACACTCAACATCAACAAAACAAAGGAGATGATCGTGGACTTCAGGAAACAGCAGAGGGAGCACCCCCCTATCCACATCGACTGGACAGTAGTGGAGAAGGTGGAAAGTTTTAAGTTCCTCGGCGTACACATCACGGACAAACTGAAATGGTCCACCCACACAGACAGCGTGGCTGAAGAAATTTGGCTTGTCACTAAAGACACTCACAAACTTTTACAGATGCACAATCGAGGGCATCCTGTCGGGCTGTATCACCGCCTGGTACGGCAACTGCTCCGCCCACAACCGTAAGGCTCTCCAGAGGGTAGTGAGGTCTGCACAACGCATCACCGGGGGCAAACTACCTGCCCTCCAGGACACCTACACCACCCGATGTCACAGGAAGGCCAAAAAGATCATCAAGGACAACAACTACCCGAGCCACTGCCTGTTCACCTCGCTATCATCCAGAAGGCGAGGTCAGTACAGGTGCATCAAATCTGGGACCGAGAGACTGAAAAACAGCTTCTATCTCAAGGCCATCAGACTGTTGAACAGCCATCACTAACATTGAGTGGCTGCTGCCAACATACTGACTCAAATCTCTAGCCACTTTAATAATTAAAAATTGGATGTAATAAATGTGTCACTTTAAACAATGCCACTTTATATGATGTTTACATACCCTACATTACTCATCTCATATGTATATACTGTACTCTATACCATCTACTGCAACTTGCCTATGCCGTTCGGCCATCACTCATCCATATATTTATATGTACATATTCTTATTCATTCCTTTACACTTGTGTGTAAAATGTAGTTGTGAAATTGTTAGATTACTTGTTAGATATTATTGCATGGTCGGAACTAGAAGCACAGGCATTTCGCTACACTCGCATTAACATCTGCTAACCATGTGTATGTGACCAATAAAATTTAATTTGAGACAGACAGACAGGAATCTGTTATTAAAGGAAGTCAGTGGTATGGCTAAATATGAGTTGTCACAGCAACACATGCTGAAATCAACTGAAATTACAATACAATAGGTGTTCCAGCAATAACTTCCCTAAACTACTGTGTCCCAAATGGAAACCTATTTCCTACATAGTGATGGACCCTGGTCAGAAGTAGTGCACTATACTATTTCCTACATAGTGATGGACCCTGGTCAGAAGTAGAACATGCAAATAAGCCAATAGGCAGAGTGATAGCCTACATTGTCTAATTCTCTGTCTGGTAATAATAATTCATTTTATTTTGTGTGGTGTCTGGCATAATACAATACAATACAATTCCATTTAAAGTCACCTATTTGACCCATGGTGTTACAGACCAAATATAAAATAATGATTTAATGTCAAGACCT
This sequence comes from Salvelinus namaycush, assembly GCF_016432855.1. NCBI lineage: Eukaryota > Metazoa > Chordata > Actinopteri > Salmoniformes > Salmonidae > Salvelinus > Salvelinus namaycush. Next base: position 64,460,579 of record NC_052314.1, read on the forward strand.
TCATAATGTAAAACAAACGTGCGCCAGAAATTTGCTCAGTGTGTCACGTTCCTGACCTTGTTTTCCTTTTGTATTGTTGTGTTTAGTGGGTCAGGACGTGAGCTGGGTGGGCAGTCTGTGTTGTTTGTTCTATGTTAAGTGTCAGGTTTAATTGACCTTGTATGGCTCTCAATCAGAGGCAGGTGTTTTCGTTTTCCTCTGATTGAGAGACATACATAGGGAGGTTGTTTCACATTGTTTGTCGTGGGTGGTTGTCTTCCGTGTCAGTGTATGTTCGCACCACACGGGACTGTTTCGTTGTCGTTAGTATATGTAGTCTGTTCCTGTTCGTGCGTTCTTCATGTTGTATGTAAGTTCCATGTTCAGGTCTGTCTACGTCGTGTTTGTTATTTTGTAATTTTCAAGTGTTTTCGTGTTCGTTTCGTATTTCAATAAATATCATTTATGTCATCATACCTCGCTGCAAATTGGTCTTCCGATCCCTCTCTCCTCTCCTCGTCCGAGGAGGAGGAAGAGCTAGAGCACCGTTACACAGTGCCCCAAAAAATGTGAGGGAACATTGCTAGACAGTCTGCTAAAATTGGACAGATTATTTTGGATGTGCTTTGCAAGTTCCTTAAAAGTCTAACAGAGGAGGAATTTAGTTACACAGATAACAAAATTCATCTGAATTTGGACCTTGTTGTGAAAGTCTGATATAGTGTAATGACTAGATAAGAATACACTCACAGACTAGTCTCAGGGAGATGTTGAGAGTGACTTGGGGAACACATAGCATCCCAAAGCTCACAGCAACCATCCTGTACAGTGTTCTCCCTGAATCCTCAGGTCATGAGGAGATGCACTGTGATAACACACACTAGCATACCCACAAACACACTCGTACACACGCACACATGATCACACGTATGTGCGCACACAAACACACAAGTATAAGAGGTTGGGGGTTTGACAAAATCTGCCACAATAGGACTGTTTCTCACAGCTGTTTTATGATATAAAGTCTACCAATCAACTCTTAAAGATGATAACTTATAAATGCCTCATTAACTTAGTTCATTAACTTAGTTCAACAGCCATACACCAACATATGAGCTTTTATAGGTTTAGGGAGGACTTCACACCTTAACCAGTGTTTTGAGCAGACAGCAACCTCCAGGAAGAGACACAACACATGAATATATAGGGAGAAGGAAAGACTAGTCAGTTGTACAACTGAATGCATTCAACTGAAATGCATCTTCCACATTTAACCCAACTCCTCTGAATCAGAGAGGTGCGGGGGGCTGCCTTAATCAACATCCATGGCACACAGGGAACAGTGCATTATTGCCTTGCTCAGTGGCAGAACAACAGATGTATACAGTGTCAGCTCACGGATTCGATCCAGCAACCTTTCGGTTACTGACCCTACCCTCCAGGCCACCTGCCGCCCTAGCAGACAGGTCCACTGGTGCATGATCATTGGTGTTGCTATTGGTAACCTACACGTTGTCCCTTGTACAGTGAAGGTTGTGAGTCATTCTCACCTTTCATTAGCATTGCTTTTTTTTGTTTGTTTGTGTGTGTGTGTGTGTGTGTGTGTGTGTGTGTGTGTGTGTGTGTGTGTGTGTGTGTGTGTGTGTGTGTGTGTGTGTGTGTGTGTGTGTGTGTGTGTGTGTGTGTGTGTGTGTGTGTGTGTGTCTGTGTGTGTGTGTGTGTTCCCTCTCAGTACTGTTCTGCCCTCTGTGTGTGTCCAGGTAACACTGTTTAGAGTATCCAATCTCATTCAATCAGGAAGCTGGTAGACCTTGTTAAAGAACATTGTTCCTATATTTATTAATCTGTGACTTTGTTATTCTTATTATTAAAGTGATAAGCATAGATCAATAATTGTAAGCGTATTATAGATCAGTGATACTATCAAGAGCAGTGTGCGGTTTCCTTTTTCCTTCATCTTGTGCAACTGTTGCCATGCACCTGCAAAAAATATTGCTCAGATGTGCTAGTGCCTTTTGACTTTTTAATGTTATTATTAAAACGATAAGCATAGGTTAATAATGGTCCAAACTTTTTTTTGTTTACTGAGCATACGCCTATGGCAAATCACATGACATGTTTCTAATATATATTTTTTCCAGAGTACAGTATGTCTACATACTCTCCTATAAATCTAAACAGAACTCTTTTTTGTCTTATTTTTTCTCCCTCATTCTGTTAATTGATGATTCACACAATCTCCTCTGAACAGTTGATGTTGAGATGTGTCTGTTACTTGAACTATGTGAAGTATTTATTTGAGATGCAATTTCTGAGGCTGGTAACTCTAATGAACTTATTCTCTGCAGCAGAGGTAACTCTGGATCTTCCTTTCCTGTGGCGGTCCTCATAAGAGCCAGTTTCATCATAGCACTTGATGGTTTTTGCGACAGCACTTGAAGAAACTTTAAAAGTTCTTGACATTTTCCGTATTAACTGACCTTCATGTCTTAAAGTAATGATATTTTTTGTCTTTTCTTATTTGAGCTGTTCTTGCCATAATATGGACTTTGTCTATTACCAAATAGGGCTATCTTCTGTATACCACCCCTACCTTGTCACAACACAACTGATTGGCTCAAACGCATTAAGAAGGTAAGAAATTCCTTGACTAAGTTTAAAGAAGGCACACCTGTTAATTGAAATGCATTCCTGGTGCCTACCTCATAAAGCTGGTTGCGAGAATGCCAAGAGTGTGCAAAGCTGTCATCAAGACAAAGGGTGGCTATTTGAAGAATCTCATAATTAAAATATATGTTGATTTGTTTGAAACTTTTTTGGTTACTGCATGATTCCATTTGTGTTATTTAATAGTTTTGATGTCTTCACTATTATTCTACAATGTAGAAAATAGTCAAAATAAGGAATGACCCTTGAATGAGTAGGTGTTTTGACCGGTAGTGTACATCAACATGTTCAGTAGGTCCAGGACTACAACATGGGTCATTATAATGTCCTTACAATAGATTTGTAAGGACAATATGATGCACCAGTCCCTCCTGAAGCAAAGTACCCCCACAAGATGATGCTGCCATCCCCGTGCTTCACGTTGAGATGGTGTTCTTCGGCTTGCAAGCCTCCCCCTTTTTCCTCCAAACTTAACGATGGTCATTATGGCCAAACAGTTATATGTTTGTTTTATCAGACCAGAAGACATTTCTCCAAAAAGTACAATCTTTGTCCCCATGTGCAGTTGCAAACTGTAGTCTTTTGGAGCAGAGGCTTCTTCCTTGCTGAGAGGACTTTCAGGTTCTGTCGATATAGGACATGTTTTACTGTGGATATAGATACTTTTGTACCTGTTTCCTACAGCATCTTCACAAGGTCCTTTGCTGTTGTTCTGGGATTGATTTGCGCTTTTCCCACCAAAGTACGTTCATCTCTAGGAGACAGAACTCGTCTCCTTCCTGAGCGCTATGACGGCTGCGTGGTCCCATGGTGTTTATACTTGTGTACTATTGTTTGTACAGATGAAAGTGGCACCTTCAGGCGTTTGGAAATTGCTCCCAAGGATGAACCATAAATGTAAAATCAACTTTAATTACATATCAATGGGTTTATGAGAATAAAGATTTTGGCTACGTTTCTCAATGTGTTCACCTTTGTTCTTCAACAGAGCAGCATTGTGAAGAGGAATGGAGATACTTTGACTCCAGTTTCTACTTCCTCTCCGCTGAGAAGAAACCCTGGGCTTCCACCATCCTTCCACCACTAGAGTAGTCAAAGTTGTCAACTGGGTGTGTTTTCCTATGGATTGTAGCTATAATGGAACAGATAAAGATGAATCCTCTATCTATCTCTATGGGTCAAGGTAACATAAATAGAAGGAAGAAACTGAGCTTGTAGAAAACAGCCAGTAGGGGGAGACAAACACTTATAAAAGTAGGTATTATACCCAACATGAGGGACTTTTCTGACCAGCATCACATTGACAAGCAGATTATAGACAAATATAAATCTGACCCTTACCTTAACGCTAACCTTCACCTAGTTTGAACCAATTCAGATTCGTATTTATAGTATTATAGTATTAGTAGTATCCGTATTAGTATTTAGTATTCTAAAGTGTTACATTTTTAACTCAAAACAGCAGTACAGTATTTCTTCATCAACATCTTTTTTTTTTTATTCTCAGAACATTAACCATGTGTGTTCGCTTGTTTTGTACTGTTATGTAGTTTCGGCCCAATGATTAGTCTGACAAACAAAGAACTTTGCGTCCTGCAGACCCAGGCATGGATCAGAGCTGGCGAGACATTCAATAATGTCATCTTCACAGACGAATCAACCGTGGCCCTTGAGCGATTTGCTCAAAATTGTTACAAAAAAAGGAATAAGATCAAGAAGATTAAGGAAAGCATAAAGATGTTGATGAAGAAATGTTTTTTTGAATTAGAAATGTAACACTTTAGAGTACTTAAGCATCGAATACATTTCAAGTTGAGGGATTTTCACAACAGTAGCCGGGCTATAAAAGTATATTGTCCTGCTAATAGGAAACATTTGGGCTACATTCTTTATTGTAACCACAATGTCACACATCATTTGTATCTACCTTTCCAATTACTTTTATAGTTTGGGAATTACAAATGTGTGCTTTCTTTTTATTTACATGGTTTCAGTTCGAACGTGCAGACTTTTTTTCTTTAAATTATTGTTTTATGTAGGATGCTACATTTTTCACCAGTTGCAATTGTAAGTAGGCCTAATAAAGAAAATCCTACTTCTATTAGTCTGTTAAGCCTCATAACCTACCTCACTCTGCCAGTTAAGTTATTTTATATAGGTCTAGGCTCTGAAGAAATAGACTCCATTGAAGCCCTCTTGTTGTTTGTAAAGTCCAATTCAAAATTCAAAACATCTGAGCTATCTTTTTTGCAGGTGCCTGGCAACAGTCGCATAAGATGAGGAAAAAGAAGAAGGAACCTGCACATAAGCTTTACGTATCGGCCTCACGGCCTTCATCAGAACTTTTGTGAGTTTTTTAAATCTAGACCTAGCCACACCACATCCGTTCCACGCATTGAAAGGGGTTTAGAGGCGAAGGAAAGACAAATAAGTTCCACCAAAAATAACAATATGCATTTCATAAATATTCAAATAAAGTGTGTATATAAAATGTATTAAACACGTCTGTGAAACCACAATGAGGACATCGACCTACCAAGCAAGTGTTCATAAATCATTGGGTACAGTGTAAGGAAAACATCAGAGTAATCTGAAATAGGGGCATAATTCATGTTCAAATTTACAACATAACATACATAGGCATTTCATCATTAAAACCTTTAGGAAATAATGTCTGGAGGGTGAAAATACAAACACATTCTCTTTTACTCAGAGTATTATTAATATCACCTCCCCTGTCTGATATCTTAACTTTCTATATGCCACAAAATCTAAAGGTAGACATGTAATGTTTTAGGTCATTAAAATGTACTGTGATTAGATAATCCCTGTCTTTAGCGGGTCTTTTTTGTAGCAGTTCATCTGTGTTTTCCCCAATGCCAAATTAAGAGCTTCATCCACACATTGTGGAGAATAGCCTCTTCTTAGAAACATATTGCACATCTCCGCTGCTTTTTCTAGATAGTCTTGAAAATGATTTGTTGCAAGTTGGCTTGTTGAAAGTTTCACACCTAGCTCAGGTTGAGGAGGGGAGGGGAGTTTCACACCTAGCTCAGGTTGAGGAGGGGAGGGGAGGTTCACACCTAGCTCAGGTTGAGGAGGGGAGGGGAGGTTCACACCTAGATCAGGTTGAGGAGGGGAGGGGAGGTTCACACCTAGCTCAGGTTGAGGAGGGGAGGGGAGGTTCACACCTAGCTCAGGTTGAGGAGGGGAGGGGAGGTTCACACCTAGCTCAGGTTGAGGAGGGGAGGGGAGGTTCACACCTAGCTCAGGTTGAGGAGGGGAGGGGAGGTTCACACCTAGCTCAGGTTGAGGAGGGGAGGGGGGGTTCACACCTAGCTCAGGTTGAGGAGGGGAGGGGAGTTTCACACCTAGCTCAGGTTGAGGAGGGGAGGGGAGGTTCACACCTAGCTCAAGTTGAGGAGGGGAGGTTCACACCTAGCTCAGGTTGAGGAGGGGAGGGGAGGTTCACACCTAGCTCAAGTTGAGGAGGGGAGGGGAGGTTCACACCTAGCTCAGGTTGAGGAGGGGAGGGGAGGTTCACACCTAGCTCAAGTTGAGGAGGGGAGGGGAGGTTCACACCTAGCTCAGGTTGAGGAGGGGAGGGGAGGTTCACACCTAGCTGAGGTTGAGGAGGGGAGGGGAGGTTCACACCTAGCTCAAGTTGAGGAGGGGAGGGGAGGGGAGGTTCACACCTAGCTCAAGTTGAGGAGGGGAGGGGAGATTCACACCTAGCTCAAATTGAGGAGCGGTGGGGAGTTTCACACCTAGCTCAAGTTGAGGAGTAAAGGTTGAATAGTCTATTGTTCAGCTAATAGCCCATCCTGCTACACGTGTGAAAAACGAATAATAATACTTTTTCCCCTTTCCACGTTAAAGATTCCAATTGATGAAGTGTTTTTAGCCACAATCGGCCCAAAACCCAATGAATACATTTGGGCACAGTGATAGCGTGCTGGACTTCAGGCTAGAATGTTGAGGGTTCAAAACCTGCTCCCTGCTTGTTTCATTACATTATTATGCCGGTCTCAGAGCAAATAGCCTGGATTACCCTGGATTGTTATTCCCATCTCGTTCCTCGCTCTATTCCACACGTCATTATCCGCTTGTGGCGTGCTGGCAGAATGTACCGTTTTTTATCTTGTATATATGAATTACAAATCAGTCTTTACTTATATCATGTTTCTAGTCTATTGCATAGTTACAATGTGTAATCACTGATGTCCCAGGAGCAGGAATTGTAAACACTGTTGAAGTGTATAATGAATGAGTTTGATACACCTGGTATTGGATGTGGCTGAAAAAAAACTTGCTAAATAGCAATTTTTGTAAATCAACTTTTGGACAAAAAATATGCACAATCGTTTGTCTCTAGATTAACTAACATATTCCTCTCAATTGTAATTTTTTAGCTTGACTCGTTATGACGTTATAACTACTTACATTTGCTTCCCCGTAATGTTTTGTCAGCCATCTTTGCTGAAGTCAACAGGGACGGGTGGCCCGTGTCAAATTCGTCATTGGAACCACTCGATATGATTGGCCATATAAAAACCTTGCGACCCAAATGCATAATGAGTGCTCTATCTCCCCCTTGTGGTGGTCTGGAGCAATGACGCTGTGACCCTGGGTACCTCTAAGTCCCGCGGTGTAAGCTCGCAACTTTTAAGAGGAACAACTGTATTTGGCGCTTGTACAGAATGTCACCTTTTATTTCAGTTTAATGAATGGTAAGTCATGTATTGTGTCATTTTGGAGACATTTTATTGTAAATACGAATAGAGTATGCTTCTGAACACTTCTACATTAATGTGGATGCTACCATGATTACGGATTATCATAAATGAATCTTGAATAATGATGAGTGAGAAAGTTACAGAGGATCATACCCCCAAGACATGCTAACCTCTCACCATTACCAATAATAGGGGAGGTTAGCATTTTTTGGGGAGGCACGATATTTTTACCTCTGTAATTTTCTCACTAATCATTATTCACGATTCATTGATAGATCTTTAATCATGGTATTCTATTCTTATTTACAGTAAAAGTGACTCCAAAGTGACACAGTACATTATGTACCATTCATTACCCTGAAATAAATAAAAGTTGACATTCTGTACATATGATGACAAAAGCTATATTTATTGACAAGTTGACTAACAAACAGCCTACCAAAATGTCGGAAGTTAATAACTTCTTAAGACTAGGGGGCAGTATTTTCGTTTTTGGCTAAAAAACGTACCCATTTGAAACTGCCTATTTCTCAGCCCCCGAAACTAGAATATGCATATAATTGTCAGATTAGGATAGAAAACACTCTAAAGTTTCCAAAACTGTCTTAATATTGTCTGTGAGTTAAACAGAACTGATATTGCAGGCGAAAACCGGAGGAAAATCCAATCAGGAAGTCCCTCTTTTTTGAAACCTCTCTGTTCTTATGCATGCCTAACGTGCATTTAAAGGGATATCAACCAGATTCCTTTTTCTATGGCTTCCCTACGGTGTCAACAGTCATTAGACAAAGTTTCAGGCTTTTATTTTGAAAAATGAGTGTGAAAGATCACATTGCATAAGTGGATAGGTAGGGGCTCTCAGAGTGAGTTGTGCGCAACAGAGAAAGGCGGCCATTGTTTCTCCCGGTCCGATTGAAAAAACAACACTCCCGGTTGATATATTATCGAATATATATTTGAAAAACATCCTGAGGATTGATACAAAAAAAACGTTTGACATGTTTCTGTGGACATTATGGATATTATTTGGCATTTTCGTATGCGTTTTCATGACCGCTCTTTCCGGTGGATTTCGGCGCATAATGCACCAAACAAACAAAGGTATTTGGATATAAAAGTAATATTTATCGAACAAAAAGAACATTTGTTGTGTAACTGGGAGTCTCGTGAGTGGAACCACCCGAAGATTATCAAAGGTAAGCGATTAATTTGATTGCTTTTCTTACTTTCGTGACCAAGCTAACCAAGCTAATATAAGGCTAAGCTAATGTAGCATAGAAAGCTACACTCACAAAAGCTTGGATTTCTTTCGCTGTACAATATATTTTCTAAATCTGACACGATAGGTGGATTAACAACAAGCTAAGCTGTGTTTTGGTATATTTCACTTGTGATTGCATGATTATAAATATTTTTAGGAATACTTTTTAACCTCTAACGAGCCTCAACCCCGGATCCGGGATCACCCCCCACCCCCCCCACACTGATTAGCATCGCTAGCATAGCGTCACAATTAAATAGTAGCATCTAAATATCATTAAATCACAAGTCCAAGACACCTAATGAAAGATACAGATCTTGTGAATAAAGCCACCATTTCAGATTTTTAAAATGTTTTACAGGGAAGACACAATATGTAAATCTATTAGCTAAACACGTTAGCAAAAGACACCATTTTTCTTTGTCCACCATTTTCTCTCTCCACCAGTAGCTATCACCAATTCGGCTAAACTAAGATATTGATAGCCACTAACCAAGAAAAAACCTCATCAGATGACAGTCTGATAACATATTTATGGTATAGGATAGGTTTTGTTAGAAAAATGTGCATATTTCAGGTATAAATCATAGTTTGCCATTGCAGCCACCATCACAAATCTCACCAAAGCGACTAGAATTACTACAGAGAGCAACTTGTATTACCAATTTACTCATCATAAAACATTTCTTAAAAATACACAGCACATAGCAATGGAAAGACACAGATCTTGTGAATTCAGACTACATTTCAGATTTTCTAAGTGTTTTACGGCGAAAACACAATAAATCGTTATATTAGCATACCACATATGCAAACGTTACCCCAGCATGAATTCAAGCCAAAGAGAGCGATATCGTATCATCGCCAAAATATATTAATTTTTTCACTAACCTTCTCAGAATTCTTCAGATGACACTCCTGTAACATCATATTACAACATACATATAGAGTTTGTTCGAAAATGTGCATATTTAGCCATAAAAAAACGTGGTTATACAATGAAAATAGTAGCAAAACAAGCCTGGAAATGTCGGTCGCCATCTTTGAGTGATCTAGTTTAATCAAAAGCTAATCATATACTTGACTAAAAAATACAGGGTTGACAGGAATCGAAAGACAAATTAGTTCTTAATGCAATCGCTGATTTACATTTTTTAAATTATCCTTACTTTTCAATACAGGTTGCGCCAAGCGAAGCTATACAAAACAAAATGGCGCCATAAGCGTTTAACATTTTTCGACAGAAACACGATTTATCATCATAAATTGTTCTTACTGTGAGCTGTTCTTCCATCAGAATCTTGGGCAAAGAATCCTTTCTTGGGTCTAATCGTCTTTTGGTCGAAAGCTGTCCTCTTGCCATGTGGAAATGCCCACTAACGTTCGGCATGAACTGGAAACGTGCCCAGCGGTTCAAAGTGTCTCAGAAATAAATGCCTCAAAATCGCACTAAACGGATATAAATTGCTATAAAACGGTTTAAATTAACTACCTTATGATGTTTTTAACACCTCTAACGAGTAAAAACATGACCGGAGAAATATTACTGGCTAAACTAAAACTTGGAAGGAGGCGAGTCCGATGTCCTTCGCGCGCAAGGCGCAGGCAGCAAAGGGAAGCTACTTCCGGTATTTGCTGTTTTATACAGTCCCTGATTGCGCAATCGACTCCATTCAAAGCGTCATCACGCACTGACACCCAGGGGAAGACGTAAGAAGTGTCTGTTTCTCCATAGCATTTACACAGACCTTTAAACTGACTCCAGATCAGTGGCCAAGATGTTTGAAATCTGACTCCCTATAATGAAAAGTGCTGTAGATTGAGTTCTGTTTCACTCAGAGACAAAATTCCAACGGCTATAGAAACTAGAGAGTGTTTTCTATCCAATAATAATAATAATATGCATATTGTACGAGCAAGAATTGAGTAGGAAGCCGTTTAATCTGTAGAGGAAATTATGCTAATGTGAAACAGCACCCCCTATAGTGGCAAGAAGTTAACTTCTTATGGCTGCAAGCCCGACGTCGGTACACTTATGACAACAGCCAGCTCAAGTGCAGGGCGCGAAATTCTAAATATATATTTTTAAATATTTAACTTTCACACATTAACAAGTCCAATACAGCAAATGAAAGGTACACATCTTGTGAATCCAGCCAACATGTCCGATTTTTAAAATGTTTTACAGCGAAAACAGCACGTAAATTTATGTTAGCTCACCACCAAATACAAAAAAAGGACAGACATTTTTCACAGCACAGGTAGCATGCACAAAGCCAACCTAACTAACCAAGAACCAACCAAACTAACCAACAAACAACTTCATCAGATGACAGTCTTATAACATGTTATACAATAAATCTATGTTTTGTTCGAAAAATGTGCATATTTCAGGTATAAATCATAGTTTACATTGCAGCTACAATCAGAAATTGCACCGAAAGCAGGCAGAATAATTACAGACACCAACGTCAAATACCTAATTACTCATCATAAAACATTTCTGAAAAATACATAGTGTACAGCAAATGAAAGACAGGCATCTTGTGATTCCAGACAATATTTCCGATTTATTAAGTGTTTTACAGCGAAAACACAATATAGCGTTATATTAGCTTACCACAATAGCCAGAAAGACAAGCCATTTCCCAGCAGTAAAAGTTAGCGATCGTAACAAACCAGCAAAGGATATATAATTTTTGACTAACCTTGATATTCTTTATCAGATGACAGTCCTATAACATCAGGTTATACATACACTTATGTTTTGTTCGAAAATGTGCATATTTAGAGCTGAAATCAGTGGTTATACATGTTGCTATCTTAGCTACGTTTTCCACAACGTCTAAACAGCTGCGATATTTTTCTGACATGTTTTCTGACACACATATTCTGACCAAATAGCTATTCATAAACATAACTAAAAAATACATGTTGTATAGGAAATGATAGATCCATTAGTTCTTAATGAAATCGCAGTGTTAGAATTCTAAAAAATTACTTCATTACGACATCCAGCTTCGGTATAGCTGAGTACCCCAAAGTTGGGCGCCGGCGACTTGTTCACATGCACGACAGATATATGAAATAGCATCATAAAATGTTTCTTACTTTTGCTGATCTTCCATCAGAATGTTGGACAAGGTGTCCTTTGTCAAGAACAATCGTTGTTTGGATTTAAAACGTTCATTTTCCCTCTTGAATTAGCAAGCACACTTGCCAAGTGGCTCGAAACTCTCCATGTCAACAAACGGAAGAGAACGGAACACGGCAAAACTCCCGAAAAATTGTCAATAATCTGATGAAACTATATTGAAAAAACATACTTTACGATGATATGGTCACATGTATCAAATAAAATCAAAGCCGGAGATATTAGTCGCCTATAACGGCAGCTAAACAGAAGGCAAATCCAAGTCCCCTTTCGCGCTCTCCAGAAAACAGGAAATGGGCGGACACGTCATACAAAGAGCTTGTATTCCACTTCAGACCAAGATAAACACGAAATTTCTTCTCTCACCGCCTCTTGACATCCAGGGGAAGGTGTATGAAGTGCACGTATACTAATATGTATCATGCCCATGTATAGGCAGGAAGTTGAACAGAGCATCGATTTCAGACTTTCCCCTTCCTGGTCAGGAAGTTTGTGCCAAATGAGTTCTGTTTGACTCACAGATATAATTCAAACGGTTTTAGAAACTAGAGAGTGTTTTCTATCCAATAGTAATAATAATATGCATATTGTACGAGCAAGAATTGAGTACGAGGCCGTTTGAAATGGGCACCTTTTATCAGAGCTACTCAATACTGCCCCTGCAGCCATAAAAAGTTAATCTGATACGTTTGGAAATTTCCGTCTTCCTTTCAGGACCTGAATGAGGCAGTCGTTTTTTCTTCATGACGCACAACCCAAATGGCGTTTTTTTGTGATAAAAGTAATATTTATCGAACAAAAAGAAGATTTGTTGTGTAACTGCGAGTCTCGTGAGTCGAAACGTCTGAAGATTATCTCAGGTAAGCGATGAATTTTATTGTTTTTCACGCTTTCGTGACTATGCTAATTTGGGGTTAGCTGATGTAGCATTGAAAACTACACTCACAAAAGTTTGGATTTCTTTCGCTGTAAAATATATTTTCAAAATCTGACACCATAGGTGGATTAACAACAAGCTAAGCTGTGTTTTGGTATATTTCACTTGTGATTGCATGATTATAAATATTTTTTGTAATATTATTTGACTGTGGCGCTATGCTATTCAGCGTTGCTGATGACAATTATCCCGGATCCGGGATGGGTGGTTGAGAAAGCAGAATCATATCTAAATCATGCACCCTCTGTCAAAAAAATCTCTCTGCTCTGCGGTCATTGACTGTATCCTATAGCACATTTTCTATGTTTGCAGGTTAGGGTTGAGTACGGCCTCAGATTTTCACTTTATCACATATAGTCAGGCGGTTGAGGATGGGTTATTAACAATTGCGGGTGGGTGTGGGTGAACAAACAGATGACCCTCGCACCACTAGTGTGCGTATGTGGGTCATTCTTGGGCTGTGGTAATATTTTATTTAAAAAATATATATAATTCTGAATACCCCACACAATTAAGTACATAATTAAACCTTCTAGAAAACATATTTTCCCACCTCAGGCATTAAAGCCCTTTCATTATTGTCCATTTTTGTCTGATATGGATATAAATTATCTTCAACTCCGTCACAGACAATATGGAATTTGTCTGAATGGGATTATAAAAGATAATTGTTATAAAATCAACAACAATGCTCATGTGTCCCCCCCAAAAATGCAATTATTATAAATATAAAATGTGTGTCAAATCTCATCATTTTGCTATTTAAACCCTGAAATAGACACATTGTGTCAGCAGGCTCATCATTTAAATTAAAAAAGCGTTCAATTCAGAATTTTAACATTCATCTATAATCTTCTTGGGATTGTCCTCAACATTTCAGACTGAGCTCAGAAAACATAAAATTCATATTTGTTCATTCTTTGTAATTTTATTGAACAGATATTGTCATGTGACAGTGTTGAATACTGTAACAGGGTTGAAGAGACACCAGTTTCCATATAAACTAGTGTTTACATTGCATTTTTTTTTACTAGACAAGTCGGTTAGGAACAAATTCTTATTTACAATGACAGCCTACCAGGGAACAGTGGGTTAACTGGGCAAAACTTGTCAGCTCAAGGATTCGATCCAGCAACCTTTCGGTTACTGGCCCAACACTCTAACCACTAGGCTCCCTGACGCCCCATTTCATTGTATGATAGGTAGATATATTTAGAATAATCTGGGTTTTATTATTAGGAATATAAATATCATTCAGCAGGTTTCATCAGAAACATGTCATCAAACTGGACAAACATTTTCCAAGGTCATTTATAATGCTAGAACAGCCATAACTACAGCACTAGTGTCAGCATGACTATCCTTCTTCTCAGGAGCACCATATTCATTCATTCATGGTTTTCTTCCTGAGAGTCTGGCCCACACATCTCTCTCAACCTCTACGTGGCAGGATGTCACAAGCTGTGGGGGTGGAATCATCTCAAGGACTTCATCAAACTGATACCAGTGGATATCGTCTGGAGAAGGCCAGAAAAATCTGTTTGGTCCTACACGATGCATACATTTCACTTGTACGCTCATTTCATCCGTGTGGAGGATGATGCCTTGATAAAGGTCATCATCATATTCCACTACACACCACTGCCCAAGAACACCTGGATTTCCCCACTGGATTTCACCCACAGGTTGTGGATTTTCAAAAATAACTGGCTGTTCTGGAGCAGCCAGGACCTTCTGCCTGAAACTGAAGTGCTGTGTGTTAAAGCATGTACAGTTTAGGTCCTTCTTTGTTGAACAAAGGCAGCTGACATCACGAGACATCAGCTCACCAGGAGCAATGGTGATGACCTGGTGTATTCTCATGGTGGAGGGCACCGCTTTTATCGGGCTTGGCATCATCTCCATCGCACGTTCAACATCGGCACTCTTCACAAGAAACAGCTTCACTGACGTGTTTGTCTCACGGAGGGCTTTGTTAAGCTCCTGTGCATCACTGATATCACTGTTAAAGGAACAACTGAAGTTAAGAGCCGTACCCAACTCTCCTACCACTAAGCTACCTGCCTTAAAATATATATTTTTCAATATTCATATATAAAGGAAATAACTCAACCCTGTCACAGGTTTATAACCCCATTACAATGAAACGTGACGGGGTTGAGTTTTTTGGGCTCATAATTACCTCTGCTCAGAACACATGGTGTTCATCAAATCAAATCAAATCAAATTGTATTTGTCACATACACATGGTTAGCAGATGTTAATGCGAGTGTAGCGAAATGCTTGTGCTTCTAGTTTCGACAATGCAGTAATAACCAACGAGTAATCTAACCTAACAATTCCACAACTACTACCTTATACACACAAGTGGAAAGGGATAAAGAATATGTACATAAAGATATATGAATGAGTGATGGTACAGAACGGCATAGGCAAGATGCAGTAGATGGTATAGAGTATAGAGATGCCACTCATATGAGATGAGTAATGTAGGGTATATAAACATAAGTGGCATAGTTTAAAGTGGCTAGTGATACATGTATTACAATAAGATGGCAAGATGCAGTAGATAATATAGAGTACAGTATATACATATACATATGAGATGAGTAATGTAGGGTATGTAAACATTATATTAACCTTTTGTCAATAGGGGGAGCTGTTAGCACTATTTTTTTCTTGACGTTTCCAAATTAAACTGCCTCGTACTCAATTCTTGCTCGTACAATATGCATATTATTATTACTATTGGATAGAAAACACTCTCTAGTTTCTAAAACCGTTTGAATTATGTCTCTGAGTGAAACATAACTCATTCTGCAGCACTTTTCCTGCCAGGGAGTGAGATTTCAGAAATCTCGGCCTCTGTTCCCAGGTCAGTTTATAAATCCCTGTGAACGCTGTGGGGCTACAAACACTGCCTACGCCTTCCTCTAGATGTCAGTAAGTGGTGACAATTTGAATGGAGTCGATTGCGCAATCTGGGACCTTATATTAGACCCTGGAGCGGAAGTGCCTTTCTTTTCAGCCGTGCGCTCGACGCAGAGTGGACGTCGGACTGGCCTCCTTCCAAGCTTTGGTTTAGCCACTTCTATATCCCCGGTCATGTTTTTATTCGTTATAGGTGTTAAAGACATCATAAGGTAGTTAATTTAAACCGATTTATAGCAATTTATATCCGTTTATTGCGATTTTCTGGCATTTCTTTGTGACGCACTTTCAAGAGTTGGACACTTTTCCGGTACATGCCGAACGTTAGTGGCCATTTCGACAGGACAAGAGGACATCTTTCGACCAAAAGACAATTAGACCGGGGAAAGGACACCTTGCCCAAGATTCTGATGGAAGCTCAGCTAATAGTAAGAACTATTTATGCTGATAAATCGTTGTTCTGTTGAAAAATGTTAAACGCATAAGCCGCCATTAAATTTTGGGTAGCTTCGCTTTAGCGCACCCTGTATTGCGCAGTAAGGATAATTTAAAAAATGTAATTCAGCGATTGCATTAAGAACTAATTTGTCTTTCAATTGCTGTCCAACTTGTATTTTTTTAGTCAAGTTTATGAATAGTTTTCGATAAAAATAGGTGTCTTTCCAAGATGGCGCCTGGCAGATTGCTTGAGTAGTTGGACAGTAGTTCCATTGTATAAGCACGATTTGTGGCGCTAAATATGCACATTTTCGATCAAACTCTATATGGATTGTGTAATATGATGTTACAGGACTGTCATCTGAAGAATTCTGAGAAGGTTAGTGAAAAAATTAATATATTTTGGTGGTGATAACGTTATCGCTCTTTTTGCCTTGAATCAATGCTGGGGTAATGATTGCACTTGTGGTATGCTAATATAACGATTTATTGTGTTTTCGCTGTAAAACACTTAGAAAATCTGAAATATTGTCTGGATTCGCAAGATCTGTGTTTTTCTATTGCTGTACGCTGTGTATTTTTAAGAAATGTTTTATGATGAGTAATTAGGTAATACACGTTGCTCTCTGTAGTTATTCTAGTCGAGTTGTGATGGTGGCTGCAATGGTAAACTATGATTTATACCTGAAATATGCAAATTTTTCTAACAAAACCTATGCTATACAATAAATATGTTATCAGACTGTCGTCTGATGAGGTTGTTTCTTGGTTAGTGGCTATTTATATCTTTATTTGGTCGAATTTGTGATAGCTAGTGATGGAGTCAAAAACTGGTGGAGTAAAAAAAAAAGTGTATTTTGCTAACGTGGTTAGCTAATAGATTTACATATTGTGTCTTCCCTGTAAAACATTTTAAAAATCAGAAATGATGGCTTGATTACCAAGATGTGTATCTTTCATCTGGTGTCTTGGACTTGTGATTTAATGATATTTAGATGCTACTATTTACTTGTGACGCTATGCTAGCTATGCTAGTCAGCTTTTTTACTGGTGGGGGTGGTGGGGGGTGCTCCCGGACCCGGGTTTCTGAGGAAGTAGAAGTTAAGTGGCATTTTTAAAGTGGCTAGTGATACATTTTTACATACATTTCCATCAATTCCCATTATTAAAGTGGCTGGAGTTGAGTCAGTATGTTGGCAGCAGCCACTAAATGTTAGTGGTGGCTGTTTAACAGTCTGATGGCCTTGAGATAGAAGCTGTTTTTCAGTCTCTCAGTCCCTGCTTTGATGCACCTGTACTGACCTCGCCTTCTGGATGATAGCGGGGTGAACAGGCAGTGGCTCGGGTGGTTGCTGTCCTTGATGATCTTTATGGCCTTCCTGTGACATCGGGTGGTGTAGGTGTCCTGGAGGGCAGGTAGTTTGCCCCCGGTGATGCGTTGTGCAGACCTCACTACCCTCTGGAGAGCCTTACGGTTGTGGGCGGAGCAGTTGCTGTACCAGGCGGTGATACAGCCCGACAGGATGCTCTCGATTGTGCATCTGTAGAAGTTTGTGGGTCCTTTTGGTGACAAGCCGAATTTCTTCAGCCTCCTGAGGTTGAAGAGGCGCTGCTGCGCCTTCTTCACAACGCTGTCTGTGTGGGTGGACCAATTCAGTTTGTCCGTGATGTGTACGCCGAGGAACTTAAAACTTACTACCCTCTCCACTACTGTCCCGTCGATGTGGATAGGGGGGTACTCCCTCTGCTGTTTCCTGAAGTCCACAATCATCTCCTTTGTTTTGTTGATGTTGAGTGTTCTTTTCCTGACACCACACTCCGAGGGCCATCACCTCCTCCCTGTAGGCCGTCTCGTCGTTGTTGGTAATCAAGCCTACCACTGTAGTGTCGTCCGCAAACTTGATGATTGAGTTGGAGGCGTGCATGGCCACGCAGTCGTGGGTGAACAGGGAGTACAGGAGAGGGCTCAGAACGCACCCTTGTGGGGCCCCAGTGTTGAGGATCAGCGGGGTGGAGATGTTGTTACCTACCCTCACCACCTGGGGGCGGCCCGTCAGGAAGTCCAGTACCCAGTTGCACAGGGCGGGGTTGAGACCCAGGGTCTCGAGCTTGATGACGAGTTTGGAGGGTACTATGGTGTTAAATGCTGAGCTGTAGTCGATGAACAACATTCTCACATAGGTATTCCTCTTGTCCAGATGGGTTAGGGCAGTGTGCAGTGTGGTTGCGATTGCGTTGTCTGTGGACCTATTGGGTCGGTAAGCAAATTGGAGTGGTTCTAGGGTGTCAGATAGGGTGGAGGTGATATGATCCTTGACTAATCTCTCAAAGCACTTCATGATGACGGAAGTGAGTGCTACGGGGCGGTAGTTGTTCAGCTCAGTTACCTTAGCTTTCTTGGGAACACGAACAATGGTGGCCCTCTTGAAGCATGTGGGAACAGCAGACTGGGATAAGGATTGATTGAATATGTCCATAAACACACCAGCCAGCTGGTCTGCGCATGCTCTGAGGACACGGCTGGGAATGCCATCTGGGCCTGCAGCCTTGCGAGGGTTAACACGTTTAAATGTTTTACTCACCTCGGCTGAAGTGAAGGAGAGCCCGCAGGTTTTGGTAGCGGGCCGTGTCAGTGGCACTGTATTGTCCTCAAAGCGAGCAAAAAAGTTATTTAGTCTGTCTGGGAGCAAGACATCCTGGTCCGCGACGGGGCTGGTTTTCTTTTTGTAATCCGTGATTGACTGTAAACCCTGCCACATACCTCTTTTGTCTGAGCTGTTGAATTGCGACTCTACTTTGTCTCTATACTGGCACTTAGCTTGTTTGATTGCCTTGCGGAGGGAATAGCTACACTGTTTGTATTCGGTCATGTTTCCGGTCACCTTGCCCTGGTTAAAAGCAGTGGTTCGGGCTTTCACCTTCGTGCGAATTTTGCCATCAATCCACGGTTTCTGGTTTGGGAATGTTTTAATCGTTGCTGTGGGTATTACGTAGCCGATGCACTTTCTAATGAACTCGCTCACCGAATCAGCGTATTCGTCAATGTTGTTGTTGGACGCAATGCGGAACATATCCCAATCCACGTGATCGAAGCAGTCTTGAAGCGTGGAATCAGATTGGTCGGACCAGCGTTGAACAGACCTGAGCGCGGGAGCTTCTTGTTTTAGTTTCTGTTTGTAGGCTGGAAGCAACAAAATGGAGTCGTGGTCAGCTTTTCCGAAAGGAGGGCGGGGGAGGGCCTTATATGCGTCGCGGAAGTTAGAATAACAATGATAGACTGTATGAAATTAATAGACTGTATATTTTTATGGGTTAAAGTATCATTTTGATAAGTACTAGTTTTCCATCTTTATTTAATGTAACAGGGTTGAGTTGGTCAGCTCGACGATCCCCACCTGACTTTAAAAAAAATACAGATATAAAATAATATGATTACTTACCTGTTTCTGTAACATTCAGCTGAACATTGTTGAATAATGTCACTTCCTGTTAATGATGGCACGTAAGGGTGGACTGACCATTTTTATTGGCAGAGTTTGTTTGGTGTGACGGGGTTGAGTGTAGACTGAGGGACAGAGATAAATTGTGTGATTTTAATCAATAATCATGCATTTATTTGATAAAAAAATATGAATTATGTGCACATTTTAATATTCATTTCCCAAGTAAAAATTAAGTGAAACGCTTGGGAGACATACCACAATTCCTAGTGTCAGTTGAAAAATACGTTTTTTAATTAATAATGAAGTTAACATTAATGGTATATTTACGTCAATTTATTATTCTGGACATTTCAATGTATATACAAAGTCCTTAACATTTCATTTTGGTGACCCAATACTTGAAATACAATATTAAGGTCAGAGGGACTGAAAAATTACCCGAGCCCAGGAATGACCCACGTAGTATATCTGAATGTGTCAGAGTGTGGGTATGTAGTATATCTGAATGTGTCGGAGTGTGGGTATGTAGTATATCTGAATGTGTGGGAGTGTGGGTATGTAGTATATCTGAATGTGTTGGAGTGTGGGTATGTAGTATATCTGAATGTGTTGGAGTGTGGGTATGTAGGAACTTGAACACTATTTCTAAATAATGTAATTTTTTCAAATTTTGCAAAGGGTAAAGTCTGTATAATTGTGTTCATTCTGTTCATAACAGAACAGAAAACTGTACTGAGATCAGATGTTTAATGTATTATACCATTAGCACAATGTAGGCCCAGTTACATATTGCCAATCTTCTCCCACTGCTGGTCACTGGGTTTCCTCTCATCACCATATTTGGTAGTGAGTGGAAGCCCCCACCGGATGCTTCAGGTTTTTACCCCTTGTGATACATCAGTGTTTCCCCTTTAACCTGTGCTAGAACTGTAATGCGAGGTGTACTCAGTGCTAAAGTCACCAAGGACCAGAAAAACCAGTGTTGCGTCATACATGGGTGTTTCCATAAAATAAACTGTTGTGCGTATCGACAAAACAATGGAAAACACAAGAGAAGAGGATTAAGAGGTTTTGCTCATAACTTGGCCTCACAAAAAAGGATACCATAACGTTGATTGACCAGAACTGAGCTAACAGGTAAGAATGTAACATTTCTAACTGTACATTGCCTCCTGTACATCCAGTTTTCTACAGATTATTTCACAAGCAAAAGACACAAAATGAATGATTAAAGAATGATTATAGTGGTAACCTTGCCCTACAGTATAACACTAACTTGTGAGTGATAAGTAAAAGTGACTAACTAGCGAGAACAGAGAGCACAAATACATTTGATGGCAGATATTACAAATGTCACATTTACATTTTATTTAATTTCAAGTTCTTCCGATTGTACCTCTCAATATGAATACCTCTGGAACAGGCACAGTAGGACCTGAGCTGTGTTGGAATACTCATACTAACCGCACTAACCGCACTATTTGTGATGGAAATTGAGTATGTAGTGTGCTAATTAGTCATAGTATGGATATAGTTAGTATGCCACAGGTTCCCGGATGTCGTACTACATTAGTCAAAATAGGAAGTATAACAGGCAGTGGACACTATTTCTGTGCTTTTGGGGCTCATAATGCAATTCTTCAGAAAATGGGCGTGGCTTCACAACATTTTCAGATTTGAAGAAAATGGCGAAAATATGCAGTCCCATGAGAGCAGACACAAATGCATTGCTTTAAGTAATTATGACATATTTTAAGAAAATGTTCAGCAATGTAATAATGTAATGACTTTTCAAATAAGTGACATTACACATTATGTTGGGTGACAATTTGTTAGGTACGCTAGCCTTACGAACCGCATAGCATATCATTGCAGCAGTTGCTTGTATGTACCGGAATGTTAGCTGGCTACCTAACGTTAGTTGGCTACTAATACATCAAACTACATTAACTATATGCTATCTAACTAACTACCCAACATTTACTGACTTTATTATTCAGGTCATTCTTAGGTTAGTTCAGTGGTATAGTCATTTTGCGTTCTCATTGGACATTGTTAATGAAGTTGTAAGATGTCTAGCTAGTCATTTGTTAGTTACACTAACAAGAAGTTGTATAGCAACAGCAGGCAAAGCGCTAGACAGGCAAAGCGCTAGTACACTCAACTGAAAGGATACCGTTTGTTTACAGTATACTAAAATGAAATTATAGTATGTAGTATGTACTCATTAAGTATGTAGTATACAGTATGTAAGTATGGGTATTCGAACACAGCACTGGTTTCTTGTTGAAATTAACTAACCTTTTACTTCCTTCTTCAACGTCACTAGATGGAAATCAATAACATACACAAAAAGAAGACAATCGTCTTTTCTGTTATTTTTCTACTTGTTTTGATGGTAATCTTAGTTTTCATCTTCGGCATTCCCCATTCAAAGGTGAGATATTTTACATTTTATTGAAATAAAATAAAGAAAAAATGATTACATATTAAATTGTCATTGTTTGCCCCTACATTAGATCAGCGTTCCCAAACTTTAGTACAGTTTGCCATAAGTCTTATGAATGGAAACTTGTCTAAATAATGTCACTGTTACAGGATGGAGAAACTGAGAATGGAGGGATTCAAGATGGAGGGATGCAAGAGATTCTACCTCTAGACATGGTCCGTTCTTCTGTTGATGACAAATATGATGGTTGCAGAGGTTTAATGTTACGGGTGGTTGAAAACATGTACCTCTACGATGAGTTAAACACTAATCCTCAATTCAATACATCCTGGAACATAGCAAAACCACACGCTAAACCGCATGGAGACAGTTTGAATACAGAGCATTCCATTGCTATCTATTTGTACACAAAAAACAAACCAGGACCCAATTCCAAATCGATCTACCTGGACTTTAACAAAGCAGTTCAAGAGGGCAATTCTGCATATATGACAACATCATTCAAGTTCCATGCATTGCATTTCTACCTGACTGATGCCATTCAGATTCTTAGAGAAAGACAAGAGACATGTAAGGAAACCTTTCACAGAACCAACAAGAAGTTTGATCTGAGTGTTCTCAACCACGAGATCCGTTTCGGCACCTTCACCACAAGCTCTTTCAGATCCGACTTAACCAACTTTGGGAATGTGTCTTGCTTTGAGATCCACACTTGCTTTGGCGCTGAGATAACTTCTTACTCAGCCTTTCCTGAAGAGAGAGAAGTTTTAATTCCGCCATATGAGATTTTTGAAGTCACCAAAATCCAGACAAAGTCACCAGTGAATAACCTGTTGTGTGAAGTCATCTACACACTAAAGAGCAAGGGAGTAGACAGTGATCTGAATTGCAAATTGATTTTGAGTGGAGGAGAATCAAACATCATCAGAGCATCAGATACAGGCTACATAATACTCTATATTTTGTTGATAACTACTGTATATTACCCCAGCTTCACACTGTAGAGATTCTGGCTGTGTTCCAGGTCAGCTACAATGCAGACACATGCCTAATCTCATGCCTGGATAGGTCTTTAACATATCAACTAACACATCATATTGCAATCTGATGCCCGACTGCCATTGGTTGCATTGCATCAACCATTGGTTGATGCAATGCAACGTCTGCAATGTATTCGACCTGGAACGAAACCCCTATAATGGCTTGTTTTAACCTGCATTGATTGCTCGGTTGCATATTTTTTTTACTGCTACTGTTTTGAAATTGTTGAGATTATATGTCTTGGTCAGGTGTAATATTTTCTTGACATTTGCTGGCATGTACACCGTGACCGAGGCGATCTACAGTACACCTGGCAGCTTTTGAGTTTTGGAAGGGGAGGGATTTTTCGGCCATACGCTGCATGAGACTTGCAAAGAGACGGGGGAGGGGGGGCTGCCAAAGATGATCGTCCCTGGTTCCACCACTAGTCCAACATCTCAACCCCCCACAACCAACACTAGTAACTGTCCAGAGGCCAGTGCTCATCCAATAATTGATTCTGAGTTGCCGAGATGAAGCCAAAGAGAACCAGCCACTATCATCACATCTGAGTGACAGTGTGACTAACATGATAAAGCTTCTTTCACATTACACCATTTTCAAAATCCTTAAAATCACCTTATGTGCCTGACTGTCATGCCTAATGGCTGTACAAAGAAATGACACGTTAGTACTGGCTTTAAAGCTTGCTTCACATTACATGGTTTACAAAATACTACAGTTTTATTACCCTTTATTATACACACTATGCAAGTCTTGACAGGATTGCACGTGTCCCGTCATGTCTAATCTGTAATGAATTATACCAGACAAGCTGACTCAATTGAACCTAAGGTCAGTTCGTAATGGGTTGTAAGAATAACAAGAGTGAGGAGAAAATACAACTTGGAGGGCTCTCTGAGGCTGAGTGACAGGGTTGGGTGAGAGAGCACTGAGAAGGGTTAGTCGTTTCCTGTCTGTGAGGTCACTGGCCGTACGCCTCTCAGATGAGTGGGAGGAGACAAAACAAAGATGAATGACACAGCTACAGTATCAACCATAAATACCATGCAGCCTTTTCATGGGAGTGATATTCTGTCGGTTTCATTAAGTACGTTGTTCACCTGCAAAAACTGGTTTGAGAGACTCAGTGAAGCACAACCGACACACGTTGATAACGTATAAGATCACTATAGGCCATAGGTTAATAGAGAGAAAGGACTATATGTAGGGTTCTGTCTGGTATGTCATTCTACCATATGACTAAACACACTGGCCACGTCCAACTCCCCATACTAACTAGTAGGCTGATGGATATAAGAAAATACAATGTTTTATAATATGTGACATTTCTAATATTGAGTATGTTTTCAATGTCAGGACGTCGTAATCATTTCAGTGTTTAATCTAGTGTTCTTCACTACATGCTATTGAGGAAGAGAATTGTCACTTCAGACCCAGATGTTAATCAGCTGATAATAAGATAAGTGGATAGACTGTAGAAGACACATTCTCAGTATGGGTGAGTCTAGTATTTGTTGCTTATTGTATACATTTTAACTGTATTGTAAATAGGGTAGCAATAACCAGACAAATAACCATGTAGCGTAATATTAATGTAAGAGATTAATCGCCAGGCTCCATTCTAAATAGTATGTAGTATGATTAGAACACAGTAGTTTTAGTCAGTAGTAGTCAAGACAGATGTCAGACACGGTCTAGGTGATTTGTCTAAGAGATCCGGACGGCTCGCCAGGCTCCATTCTACATAGTATGTAGTATGATTAGAACACAGTAGTTTTAGTCAGTAGTAGTCAAGACAGATGTCAGACACGGTCTAGGTGGTTTGTCTAAGAGATCCGGCCGGTTCACCAGGCTCCATTCTAAATAGTATGTAGTATGATTAGAACACAGTAGTTATAGTCAGTAGTAGTCAAGACAGATGTCAGACACGGTCTAGGTGGTTTGTCTATGAGGCAGGTTGACAATAAACATCAAATAGTACAACAATCAAGGACATATTTTAGTCATTGACCTTTTTTTAATTGATCTGATAAAGGGATTTTCATATTCATATGTCACGCCCTGGCCTTAGTATTCTTTGTTTTCTTAATTATTTTAGTTAGGTCAGGGTGTGACATGGGGAATGTATGTGTTTTTTGTAGTGTCTAGGGTGGTTGTAAGGTTTAGGGGGTTTATTAGAGTAGTTGGGTTTATGTTTAGTATAGTAGTCTAGCTGTGTCTATGGTTGAGTGTAGGTATCTAGGAAAGTCTATGGTTGCCTGAATTGGGTCTCAATTAGAGACAGCTGGTTATTGTTGTCTCTAATTGAGACCCATAATTCAGGCAACCATAGACTTTCCTAGATACCTACACTCAACCATAGACACAGCTAGACTACTATACTAAACATAAACCCAACTACTCTAATAAACCCCCTAAACCTTACAACCACCCTAGACACTACAAAAAACACATACATTCCCCATGTCACACCCTGACCTAACTAAAATAATTAAGAAAACAAAGAATACTAAGGCCAGGGCGTGACATCATATGACTGTCTCACACCTGTTATTGGGCCACACACTTATTTAGAAGTTGGATTCTGGGGAAACAAATGTTTCTAGTAGAGGGTTGACAGATGCTTCAGTAGGTAGGCTGCAGAGACATGGATCATTCTTCACAGTTACCAGAAGAGGGAAGCATTTCACTTAACCAGCAAAAGAAATGATTGACAGAGAAAGCTTAGACGAGGGTTATTTAAATCCAGTCTCACACAGTAGGGATCTATGGAATGCCGATAAAGGTGTTCCATAGGAATCAGTTCAGTGAATGCCTAAATTCAACACACCTGGTCTTCCAGGTCGGTTAAATTAAAAACGTGATTTGCCTGTGTCGTGGAAAATCACTTCAAATATAACTCTTACAAGAACTTTGTGAACTCAAATATGATTTTTAATACAAATTGTATCACAATCTGGAATGTCCGCGGAACACACCCACTCCCAGAGCACTGGTTCGCTCTTTATACCCAAATAGCATATGAGTCCACCCCATATGCAAATAAACATACTTCCCCTAATTCTTCAACATCATTCTCTTTTTAGTTCAGGCTTCCTGCTTGTTCACACATACTAACGCCCATCATCTGCTTTCAGTTAAATTATAATAGTGGTCAGACCCTCCATCTTAGTGTGTCAACATACTCTGTGTCCCCTCCCTTCACCACTAAATCAATGCACTCTTTGTGCCCCCCTATCCTATCTATGTATCTGGTCTATGTGTCTGGTCAGTTTCACTTAAATGGAATCAGCAGACTATGTGTTTCTTGTTCATTAGTGTCCAGCCACCCCAGGCATATTTCTCTGGTATGTATGCTTTTCTAGTGGAATGGGTAGACTATAAATCTAGTGTGTCAAAGCACCCAGGCGCCGACATGTCTGGTCAATCTGTCAGCACAATGGAGAATCTACAAGGGTCAGAGGGTCAGAACGTCCCTTAGTAGATTTCCATTACCACGGTCTCATGATCTATGTTAACATGTGGTTCGTTACTACTACATTACTACACCATCTGCTAATCTTTGGTTTCCTGTATTTACCAGAATGGCAAATGCACTCACATCTGCCTTCTTATA
Organism: Salvelinus namaycush; assembly: GCF_016432855.1. Taxonomy (NCBI): domain Eukaryota; kingdom Metazoa; phylum Chordata; class Actinopteri; order Salmoniformes; family Salmonidae; genus Salvelinus; species Salvelinus namaycush. The sequence goes on from NC_052314.1 coordinate 64,487,234, forward strand.
CTATTTTCTAGTATACTCCTGTCTATTGTTTAATAGTGTGATATCTACCTACATATGTCACTTACTCCTACACCTGTGGCACTCCAGGACCACGGTTGCCTACAAGGTGCAGTACTTCCCAACCCTCTCCTCTGGGTTCACCAGACAGGCACACCTGCATCAATTAGTCAACGGTTTGATGGTTAGTAGACTGAATCAGGTGTGCCAGATTAGGGCCATTGAAAACCAAACACACACTAATGTACCCAGAGGCCTTTAGTTACCTGACATGGTTCATTCTGCACAGCAGCCAGAAGAGGGCAGTATTTAACTCCACCAGCTAAAGGAAGGATTGGCAGACTAAACTCAGACTAGACAAACCTCTTTCTGGACTGCTGCAGGTACTGCAGGATTGTGTCACAACTACAGACCACACTGAGCTACTTAGCTAATTGATCAGTTCAGTGATTGCCTAAATTCAACACCTGGTCTTCCAGGTCGGTTAAATGACAAACATGAAGTGCCTGCAGCACTCCAGGACCAGGGTTGCTTTCTTGGTGCAGTACTTCACAACCCTCTATTTTTTATCATGAGATACTCTACCTCAGGCGAGCAACAGCTCAAGACTTCCTTAGATATCGTGCACCAGCTGTTATTTACAAAAAGACATAGTCCACCGCCCCTGTTCCATCCTGCCGGTGCAGCGTATGTTGATAGTGTTGTCCTTCAGCCACGTCTCCGTGAAGCATAAGATATTACAGTTTTTTATGTCACGTTGGTAGTTTAATCTTCCGCGTAGGTCATCTATTTTATTTTCCAAAGTTTGCACATTTGCTAGCAGAATGGAAGGAAGTGGGGGTTTATTAGATCGCCTACGAATTCTCAGAAGGCAGCTCCTACCTCCGGCCCCTTTTTCTCCGTCTCCTCTTCATGCAAATCACGGAGATCTGGGCTTGTTCCCGAGAAAGCAGTATATCGTTCGCGTCGGCTTCGTCAGACTCGTTAAGGAAAAATTGGACTCTGCCAGTCCGTGGTGAGTAATCGCAGTGCTGATGTCCAGAAGTTATTTTTGGTCATAAGAGACGGTAGCGGCAACATTATGTACAAAATAAGCACAAAACATAAGTTACAGACAATGCAAATAAACGAACAAAAAACATGTAAAATGTCTGCCTTCTCCGGCGCCATCTTAGTCATCTGTCCTGTTGTAAATGTTTCCCACATTGTTTGCTTATATTGTTCATATTTCTTCTGCCAGTGAATTGGCATTTGTTGTCATGTGCATTGCAGCTTTTGTTAAAACCAATAAAGAAAATCATTGAGTATTATTACATCTCCTGTCCTATTTATTCCACTTCCTGTACATCTGTTATAAAGATATTAATTTCATTTCACTTGAAGAAAATATGTTTGTTCTCAGATATAATTAGTAGTGGCTACAAATATATTTAGTTTTAAACAAAGATTAAAAGTTAAAAAAATATTTGTAGAAATAAATTACATTAATGGCTTCGAAATAAACGCGATGGAGGGAGAGCAGTAGCAGGGTTAGTTGTTTCCTGTATCTGTGAAGTCAGAGCTCAGTACAGCTCAATCTGTCAACCACAATGAGGAGAGAGCTGTCTCGTTCCAGGCCAACTATATTGCAGTTGAGTTGCAACCAGCAACCAATGCTCATCAGATTGCTATACCATATGATGTGGTTAACTGATATACTAAACACCTATCCAGAAGTTGTGAGTTCTGTCAGTTTCCATTGTAGTCAGCCTGGAACGTGGCCAATGTTATGACAGGGGTTAGAGGAGAGAGGGGGCGGGGCTCAGTTATCAAGAACCCTTTCAGCAGCCATGTGTTCACTAACAGAGAAAACAGAAGTCACAGGGAGGCAGTGAACAATCATACAACCTACTGTCTATCCACTTTGATACTAAACTGTTGCTTTGACAACTGTTACTAAGCTAACATAATGCAGTCGTTTTAAGATGGTCATAACATGGATCCTTTAACTATTTTATATGGAATTTTAGGACCCCTTTATGAATGAAAAAAATATAAAGAAATGTATTGATAAAATATTGAATTTGGCCTTTACTACTGTAGTCCACAGAAACACATTTAATAACATAATCATAAATGGCAAAAAAATACAGTAAAAAACAAAATCTAAAGGAATCAGGTTTTCAAGTGTATGTCCTATATCTCGGAGATATACGAAAGCTCAGGGAAAAAAGCAACAATTAAGATGTTTTATTTTATTGTATTTTATTCAATACAGAATACATGATTCTGCCACAAAACTGAAAAATAAAACATGTTACTGAGAAATGTCTGGAACTCATGCAGTGACACAACTTGAAAGACGGTGACCATGACAACTGGCATTAGGTGCAGTGGTTATCTTGGGGTCGAGGGGAGTGTGAGGAAGACAGAAAGGGGGAGTGTTAACTTTATCTCAGCAGCATCACTTTTAGTTTAAAATGGCCCTGTAGTGAACCAAGGTGTACTGTACAGTATCATGCATGTGTATTTGTGCAGACATGACGATCTGTGTCACACCCGTATCTGTTTCACCTGTCTTTGTGATTGTGTCCACCCCCCTCCAGGTGTCGCCCATCTTTCTCATTATTCCCTGTGTATTTATACCTGTGTTCTCTGTTTGTCTGTTGCCAGTACGTTTTGTTTTGTCAGGCCTACCAGCGTTTTTCCCTCTGTTCCTATCGCTTGATTGTTCCTGTTCTCTAGTTTTCCCGGTTTGACCTTTTCTGCCTACCCTGACCCTGAGCCTGCCTGCCATTTGGTACCTTTGCCCCACCTATCTGGATTATTGACCCCTGACCTTGACCTGTCTTTTGCCTGCCCCTGCTAGATTATTAAACTGTTGTTTATTCAACACTGTCTGCATCTGAGTCTTACCTTGAAACGTGATAGTACGAACTGGCCATGACTGACCCAGCAGACCCGGGCCAGCTGCACAACGTCATCTCTTCCCACGGAGCCACCATCATTAGGCACAGGGAATTGCTTTGTGGCCTTACGGAGGAGGTCCAAACGTTGGCTGAACTCCTTGACAGGGCATTAAAATTTTTGCTGGAGCAATTCCACGGGTTGTCTGGGAGGCAGCGAACCACGTTTGTAACCCCACAGCCACCCAGTAACTCAGCAGCTAGCTGCGCCATCTCATCGGTCACTCCACCTTCTCGTGAGCCCCGCTTACCTCAATCATTTGTCTCTATATTAACTAACAAATTCCTCTCAATTGTAAATGTTTTGCTTGACTCGTTATGACATTATAATTGCTTACATTTGCTTCAACTGTAATGTTTTTGTCATACATCTTTGCTGAAAAAAGTCACCAGTGATGGGTGGCATAACATCAAATTCGTCATTGGAACCACTCGATATGACTGGTCATATAAAAACCTTGGGATCCAAATGCATATTGAGTGCTGTAACTCCCCCTTGTGGTGGTCTGGAGCAATGAAGCCGTGACGCTGGGTACCTCTAAGTCCAGCGACGTAAGCTCACAACTTTTAAAGGAGGAACCACTGTATGTGACTTAGTCATAAGTCTGGGCGTACAGATAATAGCTGTTTGGGTGGGACCTCAGTACGTGACATCCTGTTCTCATAATCTACAGGAATTTAGATGGGTGGAAACATGCAAGAAGGAACAGACAATGGTGGCAACGTCAGCTATCTTAATCTGAACAGACAAGCTAAATCAGCTTTTACACACCATGTTCCGTCCCTGTTTCCAACCATCTGCTAAACTGTCACAAAGACAAAATAGGTTGTTGTCACAGGTGTAGAGAGGAGTAGGCAGGAGGCAGTTGCAGTTTTAAAACTACTGAATATTTTATTAAAGCACCATAGCTTAAAGCGGGACAAAACCCACAGTGCAAAATGTAAAGTACTCAGGAAAGAGTAGAAGAGATTCCTTTCAGGAAAACCAATAACATTTACAATGACTGACAAAGACAAATGACAGAGGAAGTATATATACAGTGATAGAGTGGGGATTGGAACCAGGTGTGTGTAATGATGACGAGACAAAGAGTGAAGGGCATTTGACAGCAGCAGGTTCGGCAGAAGCTGGAAGGCCGGCAACACCTAAAGCCTGAGCTGGACTTGAGGGGGGGGGGGGGGGGCAAAGTGAAGGCCGGTGTGACAATTGTACTTTTTCTATAAGAGGAGAGAGACAACTCTGTTTTGTTTGGTTGTTAATGATTGCTTCATTTTTGCAAATCTTATAGTAAAGTTGTTGTTAGAGGAATCTACAGTCTCTCTTCCTATATAATTGCTACCATAAATGGCACGTGCAAAGTTACATGTTGGTAAATAAATGACATTTATCTTATCTTTGTTAGGTTATTTGTGTGTTGTGGTTTACACCAAACTCACCCTGATGACTGTCTGTCTCACACCTTCAAGAGGGCATCAAACTTGTTAGCAGGGGGTTTCTGAGGGGGGAAAGATCACAAAAGATACCTGTTAGGGACAGTTAGAAATTTACCTGGGGGTAGGGGTATGTTATTTCCCTGATTTATATTTGCCATTTGCAGGTTTTACTATAAAATGTATTCTACTGTATATAACCACATGGCCTCATCTGCTGGCATGCACTTCTGCTATCAAGTTGCTTGGTACTTGTCTAATGCACTATGCTTTTCCGCACGCTTACTATACCACAGGTCAATATAGTCTACCAGTCAACTGTCTATCCTGCCCTCTTTCCACTATTCATAGTGACAATAGTGGTAGGTGGATCATTTTCCAGATCTGCAATAGGCTAATTAGCAATCATACCACACATAAAAGCATTCAAAGCTGTGTCAATGTTTAATATAAATCCACATCAACAAATAGGAATTGCTGATAGGCACCGGAGAGGCCAGGTGCATCATTGTGCATGAAAGAACAGTGAAGACATGAGACACAGCTCAAAAAGCTCCTCTGTTGATATTGCTTAGGGACAATACAGTTATCCTGCCTAGACTAGCCTACAACACCAAAAACCAATGAAAAATTGCATTATATTTCATAATGTCATAATAAGCCCTGTTATTTGATTGTTTCTATATAGTGTGGCCTCATAGGCCTATGATCCCAGCAGGCCCAGTTATTCAGAAAAGCTCAACACACCTTCTGCCTGCTGATCTGAGCGGCTATTCCTCAACATAGAACCTGAAGCATAAATATAGTGTCACGGTTGCTTTCCTCCTCTTCGTCTGAAGAGGAGGAGTAGGGATCGGACCAAAACGCAGCGTTGTATGAAGACATAATGAATTTATTAAACAAGACGAACACTGACACGAAATACACTTGAATAACTACAAAACAACGTAGACAGACCTGAACATGAGAACGTACAATATAACACGAAGAACGCATGAACAGGAACAGACTAACCAAACGAACGAAAACGAAACAGTCCCGTGTGGTGCGACAGACACAGACACAGGAACAATCACCCACAAACAAACAGTGAGAACAGCCTACCTTAATATGGTTCTCAATCAGAGGAAACGTCAAACACCTGCCCCTAATTGAGAACAATATCAGGCAACACATTTAACGCCACATAGAAACACATAACATAGACTACCCACCCAGCTCACGTCCTGACCAACTAAACAAAGTTAAACAAAGATAAATAAGGTCAGGAACGTGACATATAGCCTAAATACCTGTCATTTAACTTTTAAAATGTGTGAATTAACAAAACAGGTCACAATGTTTTAATCTGATTAGGCTACGTTAAAAGTCTCCTGTAGGCTTCCTGCACACGTTCATCCACTCCCCTCTAATGTAATTCCAGCATCCAAACTGGACACCAGCCATTCCATTACACCAAAACATTTAACTTCTTATGGCTGGGTGCAGTATTGAGTAGCTTGGATGAATAAGGTGCCCAGAGTAAACTGCCTGCTACTCAGTCCCAGAAGCTAAGATTTGCATATTATTCGTATTTTTGGATAGCAAACACTCTGAAGTTTCTAAAACTGTTTGAATGATGTCTGTGAGTATAACAGAACTCATATGGCAGGCAAAAACCTGAGAAAAAACGAAACCAGGAAGTGGGAAATCAGAGGTTTGTAGGTTTGCCTATCCAATATACAGTGTCTTTGGGGTCCCATTGCACTTCCCAAGGCTTCCACAAGATGTCAACAGTCTTTAGAACCTTGTTTGATGCTTCTACTGTGAAGAATGAGGGAAGGAGAGCTCTTTGAGTCAGGTTTCTGGCATGAGCTGATCACGCGCGGTCCCGTGAGAGCGACCTGCATTCCATCGCATTTCTGAAGACAAAGGAATTCTCCGGTTGAAACATTATTGAAGATTTATGTTAAAAACATCCTAAAGATTGATTCTATACATCATTTGACATGTTTCTACGAACTGTAATGGAATTTTTTGATGTTTCGTCTGACCTGCTCGTCATCATTTTGGATTTTGGAACTAAACTCGCAAACAAAAAGGAGGTATTTGGACATAAATTATGGACGTTATTGAACAAAACAAACATTTATTGTGGAACTGGGATTCCTGGGAGAGCATTTTGATGAAGATCATCAAAGGTAAGTGAATATTTCTAATACTATTTCTGACTTCTGTTGACTCCTTCTTTCAGTTGTAATGATCCTGTTAAAAACTGTTTAAAAACTGTTTAACCCACATTGCTTGCCCAGATTAAGATCAAGATTGTACTTCCGGTAATTTGTTGAAATTTAATCGAATAGTAATTTGTGATATGTTGTCATTTGTTAGCATGTGCACTGTGTTTGTTAACATTCCCCATTATGTTACTGATTCCCTCCATCAATATTGTGTTTATATTCACCATTAAGTTACTGATTCCCTCCATCAATATTGTGTTTATATTCACCATTAAGTTACTGATTCCCTCCATCAATATTGTGTTTATATTCACCATTAAGTTACTTATTCCCTCCATCAATATTGTGTTTATATTCACCATTAAGTTACTGATTCCCTCCATCAATATTGTGTTTATATTCACCATCAAGTTACTGATTCCCTCCATCAATATTGTGTTTATATTCACCATTAAGTTACTTATTCCCTCCATCAATATTGTGTTTATATTCACCATTAAGTTACTGATTCCCTCCATCAATATTGTGTTTATATTCACTATTTTCTTACAGCTTCCCTCCACTCCATCAATATTGTGTTTTCACCATTATGTTACTGAATCCCTCCACCCCATTAATATTGTATTCAAATTCACCAACATGTTACTGATTCCCTCCACCCCATCAATATTGTGTTTAAATTCACTATTATGTTACTAATTCTCTCCACCCCATCAATAGTGTGTTTAAATTCACCATTATGTTACCAATTCTCTCAACCCCATCAATATTGTGTTCATTTTCACCATTATGTTACTGATGTTACTGATTCTTTTCTTATTTGTTGACATTTAATCTAATGGTATTTTGTTATTTGTTTACATTTAATGTAATGCTGTTTTGTTATTTCTTAACATTTAATCTAATGGTATTTTGTTATTTGTTGAATATTGTTAACTTTCCATTGTAATGATCCTGTAAAAAAAAATGTTTTTACCTGTAATGATTACTGTTGTCCCCTTGACATAGTACGGCCATTTGCTGACATAATTTCTTAGTAAATTCTGATTGGTTATCATGTGTACTGGAACTGGTGTTGAAACCAATAAAGAAAAGCATTAAGCATCATAATGACGTCTCCTGTTGGGCGCCTGCAACCTGACTTCGGATGTCAGTCGAATGGTGTTTCCTCACATATAGGTGAGGTTGACTTCCGGGTTCAGAGAGAGAGTTTAATGTTCAGAAGTAAGCGGCTAGGCGGGTCAGGAAGTACCTGTGTTAAGTACTATTCAACGCTGGTCTGACCAATCGGAATCCACGCTTCAAGACTGTTTTGATCACACGTACTGGGAGTTCTGGGTAGCTTCCGAGAATAATATCAGCATATACGCTGATTCGTTGAATGAGTTTATAAGGAAGTGTTTAGGACATGTTGTACCCACTGTGACAATTAAAACCCTAACCAGAAACCGTGGATAGATGGCAGCATTCGCACAAACCTCAGGAGGCTGAAGACATTTGGCTTGTTCCCAAAAACCCTCACAAACTTTTACAGATGCAAAATTGAGAGCATCCTGTCGGGCTACATCACCGCCCACAACGCATCACCGGTGAAACTACCTGCCCTCCAGGCCACCTACAGCACCCGATGTCACAGGAAGGCCAAAAAGATGATGAAGGACAACAACCACCCGAGCCACTGCCTGTTCCCCCCCCTACCATCCAGAAGGCGAGGTCAGTACAGGTGCATCAAAGCGGGGCCCGAGAGTCTGAAAAACAGCTTCTATCTCAAGGCCATCAGACTGTTAAATAGCCATCACTAGCTCAGAGAGGCTGCTGCCTACATACACAGACTTGAAATCATTGGCCACTTTAATAAATGGAACACTAGTCTCTTTAATAATGTCACTTTAATAATGTTTACATATCTTGCATTACTCATCTCATATGTATTTACTGCATTCTATACTTATCTACTGTATCTTAGTCTATGTCGCTCTGACATTGCTTGTCCAATTATTAATCTATTCTTAATTCCATTCCTTTATTTTAGATTTGTGTGTATTGGGTATATGTTGTGAAATTGTTAGATATTAGTTAGATATTGCTGCACTGTCGGAGCTAGAAGCACAAGCATTTCGCTACACCCGCAATAACGTCTGCTAAACATGTGTATGTGACCAATAGAATTTGATTTGATTTGTGCTTCGCCTCTCCTGAACCCATTGAGGAGTTGCAGTGCTAAAACAAGGTTGCAACTAGCAACTGGGGAGAAAGAAAACAAATCATTGCACACAGTTTTACAGAGAAGTAACACTTAGTCATGACTTTGAAATGAACTTGAGGCCAAATAGTAACAAGTAGGCTGTCTAACCAGAGAGATAACAGGAAACTGTGGCTGTCAGAGTGAGGTGGGAGGGAGAACAGTAGCAGGGTTAGTAGTTTCCTGTGTCTGTGAGGTCAGAGTGAGATGGGAGGGAGAACAGTAGCAGGGTTAGTAGTTTCCTGTGTCTGTGAGGTCAGAGTGAGATGGGAGGGAGAACAGTAGCAGGGTTAGTAGTTTCCTGTGTCTGTGAGGTCACAGCTCTGCACTGCACAGTCTATCAATAACAACGAGGAGAGAGCGGTCTCGTTCCAGGCCAACTATATTGTAGTCAGTCTGCACACAACAACAAATGGGCATTAGATTGCTATATCATGTGATGTGGTTAACTGATTTGTTAAACACCTATCCAGGAGTTGTGAGATCTGGAAGGCAACTTCAATATAGTCAGCCTAGAACGTGGCCAACCTCATGATTGGGTTTGGATGAGAGATGGGGAGGGACTTGGTTATGAAGGAAGCTTCAGCAGCCGTCTTGTTGACTATCAGAGACAACAGAGACCATAGGTTGGCAGATTGATAACTGGCATGATAACCTACTCACTACTATAAAACACAATATATTTAAGAAATCAAAATGATAATGAAAATCTATTACAGTAATGATGACACCTGCATAGTTACATCTGGCTAACTGAATGACATTCATCTTTGTCAGGTTGTTTGTGTTGTGGTGATGACTGTCTGTCTCACACCTTCAAGTGGGCTCAAACTTTTGTGTGGGTTCTGAGGGGGAAGATATCTGAAAAGATACCTGTTTGTGGGAAAGAGAAAAACAGTAGTCAGAAGTCACCCTGATGCTTGACTGATGAATGGTATCATTCCACATTTGACTAAATAATTGTCTAATGAACACTTCATGGGGGGAATCAGCACATTTGACTAAATGTGAAATATTTTATAAAATATTACATTTTATTAAGACCCTTTACACTCGTAAGACACTTATTAAGACCCTTTACACTCGTTAAAAAGACTAAATGTAAATGTGTCTTACAGAAGATGCATAACCATGGTAGCACTTAAAAGGGAACAGTTTGGAGATCATGGTTAGAATAAAGGTGGGGACACAACAGGTCACCTGACACAAGACTGAATCCAAACATTACACAGTTGATTATGTGTGCATTTTACATTTACATTACAACCAGACCTGAACTGTCTAAAAATGATTCCCTGGCAATCCAGGTGTATGTGAATGCAACATCCAAAATGTACAAGTCATTCAACGGGACCACTTTATCCAAAAGAAGAGCTACAGCACAACATTCCAGTACCACTCCTTGCACCTCCTTCTGATCAATTCCTTACGAATCCTGAACAAGAAAATAAGCGTTTCCGAACATTCAGAGGAACCAAAGAGGCTTTCTACGGTGTCTGAAATACTCCATTGCGATTCGGACAGTTCACCTTGAGCTCTTTAGACAAGCAAATCGTTGCTAAATACTTTGGAACTCACTCCTGTTTTGAGATCACCATCTACCTTGGTGCCCCACTGAGGGGAGGGTGGGGAGGGGGGTACTCTGAGCTGCCGCATGAGGAGGAAGTGCTGATTCCCCCCATGAAGTCTTCATTAGACAATATTTTCTATTCCATTCCTATTAGGATACTTCCCAATGGGCACAGACGTCAATTCAACATCCATTCCACGTTGAATCAACGTTTTTTCATTGAAATGACGTGAAAACAATGTTGATTCAAGCAGTGTGTGTCCAGTGGGTTGGTTCTTCCACAAAAATGTCAAATAAAACGTATCACTGAGAAATCGCTGGAACTCACCCAGTGACGTCATTACCAGAAACTACTCACTGGTTCTTCTGTGTGGGAACAATGTTTGTGGTTGTGTGGGCTTGTATCAGGTATAAGAAGACCTTTGAAGATAGCCTGCAAACACAAGTCCTGAAGCTGATCAATACAAAACAACCTCTATCATGTTCCTGTCTGGTAAGTTGAACTATCAGATCATTATAATCTTATAAGATGTTACAAAAACAGTAGCATCAGATATAGATTTGTCAATAGTACTACTCATTATTTCTCTATAGAGTTTATATCAGTAGTACTAATTAATTACTACTAGGTTGTTGTAGCTGATGTAGTTATTTCTCTATAGAATTTATCAGTAGTATTAATTAAATACTACTAGGTTGTTGTAGCTAATGTAGCTATGCTTCAAAAATTAATTGCAAAATGTTACACATCCATTGTTAAGCTGGAATGGAATGTTTGTATCCAGTATATTTGACTGTGATAGGTGGTTGTCTCAGCTAGCTACAGTGCCTTCGGAAGGTATTCACATGCTTTTACTTTTTCCACATTTAGTTGCGTTACAAAGTGGGAATCAAATGTATTTAATTGTCTTTTTTTTAAATAAAAGATTAAAACAAAATATTATGTAATATTGCAAAGAAAAAGCCATATCTCTGTCAATTTTGACCATCTCAATCTTTTACTTTTATTAGCCAGTCTGAGATATGGCTTTTTCTTTGCATCTCTGCCTAGAAGGCCAGCGTACCGGGGTCACCTCTTCACTGTTGACGTTGAGACTGGTGTTTTGCGGGTACTATTTAATGAGGTTTCCAGTTGAGGACTTGTGAGGCGTCTGGTTCTCAAACTAGACACACTAATGTACTTGTCCTCTTGCTCAGTTGTGCACCGGGGCCTCCCACCCCTCTTTCTATCCTGGTTAGAGCCAGTTTTCTCTGTTCTGTGAAGGGAGTAGTACACAGTAACATAATTAGTTTTAAAGCGTGAATAATATCAAAGATATGTTGTATCATCTTTGGTATTGTTATGCTGATTGGTATGGTCTCCTATACATGTTGTTTTACTACAGGTGCTGTTAAAGTCATGAGGATAGACAACATCCTAACCTTTGCTGTGCTGTGTGTCTTCTATGATTGGACTCTGGGTGTGGACTCCAAGATGGTAAGATGATCTTTCTATCTGTAACACAAATGCTTTTTCAGCATTGCCCACTATCCAGCATCAACTTCTGTTTGTTCTACAGAACTATACGATTTTGAGATGAGAACCTTGTAATTATGAAAGGTTTTTACCAACATTTAGTTATGCTATTATTAATCTGAGAACAAGATCGCTACAATTAAAAATGTTCAAATATAAAACTTTCCCTCTGTTTTTACACTGTTTGCATGTTTTTTTGTACCATATTCTCTAAGGTTCATCTCCGTCAGCCTGGTCTCAATTCCCCCATACCCTTAGACATGGTCCCTAACTCTGTTGACGACATGTATAACGGCTGCACTGAACAAATGAACAACACAGTGCAGAATAAATTTCTTTCAATAGAAACCAAAACAGTAGGGATCTTCAAACGAGCCTGGAAGAAGGCAGAAGAATGTGTAAAAAATGTGAAGGAACGATTCAAAAAGGACAATTCAGAGGTCAATCTTAAAGACAAACTTAGTGGAGAGCATATCCAGGCTATCTGTGTTTACACAGAAGTTTCGAATTACATATATAGGGAGTTCAACCAGGCAGTCCGGACCAATAGGACAGACTACGGGTCCTCCTTCCAGTTCCACTCCCTGCATTTCCTGCTGATAGATGCTCTCCGCCTCCTGAAAGAAAACCAACATGGCTGTCACACCACATATCGAAGAACCAGCATGGTGTTTGCAGGTGAAGTTAACCAAATAATCCGATTTGGCTTCTTTGCCTCCAGCTCTCTTGACAAGGAAATTACTAAAAAATTTGGAGATGACTCCTGCTTTGAGATAAAGACATGTGCAGGAGCTTATCTCAAGTCCTACCCAGTGTTGGGAGAACAGGAGAAGGAGGTATTGATTCCACCTTTTGAGATGTTCAAAATTACCAAAAAGGAAAAAGGCGAGAATGTTCTTAACTGTAAATCTCTCTTCAAACTGGAGAGTGTAGGGCTCCAGAGCAATTTGAATTGTAAAGCTGCATTGGAAAACACAGCAGTTAAGCTGTCTGTTAGTCAGTGAAGCTCTCTCTCATTCAGAGAGTGAAATGAAACAGGCTGCTTGTGCTTGCTTTGTTAGGTTCTAGGTTTATTACATTTAGTACATTATTTTATTATCATTGTCCCTCACCTTTGTTAGGGTTTCTTCAGGGGGGTTTTGCGGCTGTTGTTGTGTTTGTTTCTACATCTGCCTGACTTGTTCTGTCTAATGAAGGTCTGACTGAAACATCACACTGTTCTGATGAAGGTCTATGACCGAAATGTCACACTGTTCTGATGAAGGTCAATGACCGAAACAGACACACAAATATCTTACCCCCACAAAAATGCTAACTTCCCCTGTTATTGTGATGGTGAGTTAACATTTCTTGGGGTATGGTATTTGTGCGTCTATAACGTTCTCACTCATTATTATTCACAATTCATTCAGGATTATCCACAATCATGGTAGCATCCACATTCATGTAGAAGTGTTTAGAAACATATTACATTCTCATTTACAATAAAAGTGACTCTAAAATGACGCAATACATTATTTACTGTTTATTTCTATTCGGCACTGTCACGTCTGCACCCGCTCCCCCTTTCTGGCACTCGAGGTGCCAGGCCGCTCATCATTACGCACACCTGTCAGCATCGTTACGCGCACCAGCGCTTCATCGGACTCACCTGGACTCCATCACGTCATTGATTGCCTCCCCTATGTCTGTCACTTCCTCAGTTTCATTCCCGGGCAGCATTAATTTGGCTATGTTTCCCTTGTCCAGACTCTGTTCTTGTTTTGTTTCCTGTCTGTTTATTCAATAAATCATCACCCTGTACTTGCTTCTCGTCTCCCAGTGTCTGGCGTTACAGGCACAAAATAATCTGAAACACAACTAAAACAAACAGCAAATGCATCCAACAAGTTTTATGTAGTCATTGCGTGCTATGGATATGTTAACGTTTTACTACTTTAAAACTTCTTATGGCTGCAGGGGCACTATTGAGTAGCTTGGATGAAAGGTGCCCAGAGGTGCCCAGAATAAATGGCCTGCTCCTCAGTCTCAGTTGCTAATATATGCATATTATTAGTAGTATTGGATAGAAAACACTCAGACGTTTATAAAACTGTTTGAATGATGTCTGTGAGTATAACAGAACTCATATGGCAGGCAAAAACCTGAGAAGAAATCCAAACAGGAAGTGAGAAATCTGAGGTTGGTATATTTTCAACCCATGTCCTATTGGAATCACATTGGGATATGAATGAAGTTGCACTTCCTAGGGCTTCCACTAGATGTCATCCGTCTATAGAGACTTGGATGAGGCTTCTACTGTGTTGTGGGACTGAATAAGAGGGGAATGAGTCAGGCTACTGGCAGAGAGACATTTCCTGGTCATGCGCATTCCACATGATATCGACTTGCGTTCCGTTCCTCCTCAAGACACAAAGGAATTCTCCGGTTGGAACTTATGATAAATGATACATTTATCATAGATAGATTTATGATAAAAACATCCTAATGATTGATTCTGTACTTAGTTTAAAATGTTTCTTCGACCTGTAATATAACTTTTTGAAGTTTTTGTCCGAAGAAATGCTCGACCAGCACCAGCGTTTGGATAGGTGTACCAAACGCGCTAACAAAAGTAGCTATTTGGACATAAATAACGGACATTATCGAAAAAATCAAGCATTTATTGTGGACCTGGGATTCCTGGGAGTGCATTCTGATGAAGATCATCAAAGGTAAGGGAAATATTTAACATGTAATTTCTGGTTTCTGTTGACTCCAAAAGGGCGGCTAATTGTATTATATTTCTGAGCGCCGTCTCAGATTATTGCATGGTTTGCTTTTTCCGTAAAGTTTTTTTGAAATCTGACACAGCGGTTGCATTAAGGAGAGGTATATCTATAATTCCATGTGTATAACTTGTATTATCATCTACATTTATGATGAGTATTTCTGTTGAATCGATGTGGCTATGCAAAATCACTGGATGTTTTTGGAACTAGTGAACGTAACGCGGCAATGTAAACTCTGATTTTTTTTATTTAAATATGAACTTTATCAAACAAAACATACATGTATTGTGTAACATGAAGTCCTATGAGTGTCATCTGATGAAGATCATCAAAGGTTAGTGATTCATTTTATGGGGATTAACAACAAGATTACCTTTAAAACGGTATAAGATACATGTATGTTTGAAGAATTTTAATTATGAGATTTCTGTTGTTTTGAATTTGGCGCCCTGTACTTTCACTGGCTGTTGTCATATCATCCCGTTAACGGGATTGCAGACATAAGAAGTTTTAATACACATATACTGTAAGTGACTTTGTCCCAATACTTTTTGTTTCTGAAAATTGGGGTACTATGTACAAAATGTGCTGTAATTTCTGAACATTTTACCCGATATGGATAAAAAATACCCTAAAATGAAAGTTGTCAGTCTGCACTCTGACCCCATAGTCATTGTATCATCTCAAATCCAAGTGCTGGAGTAGAGAGTCAAAACAACAAAACGTGTCACTGTCCCATTACTTTTGGAGTCACTGTATATTTCCCATGTCTGTTAGTTATATTGTAACAAGTTAATGGTTCACTGTTGATGTTATATTCTGACTACATATATTGCATTCTGACACAGATATTAAGACGTTACAGTCACTAGACTTGTAGTACCCTTTGTAACGGACTCCATAGGGGATGCTTGCAGCTTCTACCAACATTAATAAAGAAAAACATTCTGCATTATTACATTCTTATGTCGTTTTTAACCTTCAGTAAAGCCTTCTCCACTTTTGAGAGACTTAAGCCATGACACACTATTAACTAATGAATGAGTCAATTAATTAGTTGTTCAGTAAAGAGATACTGGAAACTACCAGTTGGCATTGAAGGAACTTTTACTGCATTGTGTAGAAATGGAAACCACAACAATCAAAAAATACATTCCTGTGAAGACAAATGGAACATTCCTATATTAATAATAATAATAATGCCATAGAAATTATTTTAACTGTCAAATGGCCTTTCACCAATGGCCAAATATGGATGACTGTTTCCACAGTGTGCAGGGAACGTTACTTCTAAAATCAGATTAACTGTTCAAATCAGATATCTGAAACACTGGCTAGAAGTACTGACTGAGAGTGACACACACACACACACACACACACACACACACACACACACACACACACACACACACACACACACACACACAGACACAGACACAGACACAGACACAGACACAGACACAGACACAGAGACAGAGACAGAGACAGACACAGAGACAGAGACAGAGACACACAGACACAGACACAGACACACATACACAGACACACATACACAGACACACAGACACACAGACACACAGACACACAGACACACAGACACACAGACAGACACACAGACACACAGACACACAGACACACAGACACACAGACACACAGACACACAGACAGACACACAGACACAGACACAGACACACAGACAGACACACAGACACAGACACAGACACACAGACACAGACACACAGACACACAGACACACAGACACAGACACCGGCACAGACACAGAGACAGAGAGAGACACACAGACACACACACAGACACAGACACACAGAGACAAAGAGAGAGACACACAGACACACACACACACACACACACACACACACACACACACACACACACACACACACACACACACACACACACACACACACACACACACACACACACACACACACACACACACACACACACACAGACACAGACACAGACACACACACAGACACAGACAGACACAGACACAGACACAGTTAGACAGAGACAGAGACAGAGACAGAGAGAGACACACACACAGACACAGACACACAGAGACAGAGAGAGAGACACACAGCCACACACACACACACACACACACACACACACAGACACAGAGACAGAGACAGAGACAGAGACAGAGACACCCCTACCAACTTGCTCGGAGGGCCCTCCATTGTCAATGTGTTGCTGAAGAAACTCAGATGGTGACTTCCAGAAAGCGGCGAGCTGAACAATAAACCCTTCAACTTTGGGACACCATTGTGACTTGAACGATGCAATTCATGTTCCACTTTGTTTTCCTGTGGCCTGTCATGCTAAATAATGTCCCCCTTGCCAAATAGTGTCCCCCACTAAGTCAAAATGGGATTCAATAAACTATTAGCATCCGTTGCTATATCAATGGTGTGATGGCCTAATGATTAGAATTTTAGAGATCATTACAGAATAAATGACGTTATTTTCATCATCGCTATGCAAACAAGGCTGATTTCCGCGACAATTTCGATGTTTAAAAACGTCTTAGGGATAGGGTCTATTTTTCAGAATTTCCATCTGACTGACATGCCCAAGGTAAACTGCCAGTTACTCAGGCCCAGAAGCCAGGAAATGCATATAATTGGTAGCATTGGATAGAAAACACTTTGGTAGAAATGTTACAATAATGTATGAGACTATAACACAATTGATATGGCAGAAAAACCAACTGGCTCTTATAATGGAAAGCTATGGGTCCTATGTAATTCCAACTCCCAGATTGCAATTCCTATGGCTTATACTAGATGTAAACAGTCTTTGTTCATTGTTTCAGGCTTGTTTCTTCCAAAATGAGGAAGAATTTAGAGTTTTGGAAAAGAGAGTCCCGGTGGAAAATAAGTCTGTCGGCGTGCGACGAAAAGGATGCGCACTTACTCATTTTACTTTTCTATTGAACATACTACTTTCCGTATGAAATATTATAGTTTATTTAAATTTTAGGGTACCTGAGGATTAAGTAGAAATATAGTTTGACTTGTTTGAACAAAGTTTAGTGGTAGATTTTTGGATTCCTTTGTCTGCATGTTGAACAAGTGGATTACTGAAATTGATGACACCAACTAAACTGACTTTTTGGGATATAAAGAAGGATTTTATCTAACAAAATTACCATTCATGTTGTAGCTGAGACCCTTTGGATTGCAAACAGAGGAAGATTTTCAAAAGTAAGTTATTTATTTAATTGCTATTTGTGATTTTATGAAGCCTATGCTGGTTGAAAAATATGTTGATGTGGGGCGCCGTCCTCAGACAATCGCAAGGTATGCTTTCGCTGTAAAGCCTATTGTAAATCGGACAATGCAGTTAGATTAACAAGAGTTTAAGCTTTTAACCGATATAAGATACTTGCATGTTCATAAATGTTTAATATTATGATTATTTATTTGAATTGCGCGCCTTCCAATTTCACCGATGTTGTCGACTAGCCTTAAGTTAAACAAGTTTTGTTTAGCTAATATAATGAAAACATAACTTCAAACTACTTTTGGGTACCTTGTTAATTAACCTCTGAAGGATTACCCCTTTCTTTTACTGTAACTATATGTACTGTATAATTTACTGTAACAATATGTACTGTAGAATTTACTGTAACTGTATTTACTGTATAATTTACTGTAACTATATTTACTGTAGCATTTACTGTAACTGTGCCTACATAGAAAAATGTATTATCTAATGTGGTGTAATTGAGTTATGTTTTTATCATATATTTTGAGCACTTGCCCTGTAGCATCAATAAAGCATCACTGAGCATGATTAAAGCAGTTTAACATTACAACATGAAATCCATGTCTTAATCGTTGCTACGTTCCAGAAATGGCAAAGAAAACGTGTAATCTGCTTGACACATTAAAGTTACTTACCTTACAGATCACGAAGTCAGCTAATTTCCACTCCATTCATATGCAAATATGTTTGATTCATACACTGGCTTGTCTGGATGTCATGTTTTTATTTTAATCTGCACTTCCCTTATCTACACTGAAATAATATCATTTCAGTAGTCCTCTGTTATGATTTTGTTTTCTATCTCGCGTAACTCATATATGTGTCTATTGTAGGTCCTAGGATACAACAATGAATAATGTGGAACAAATAAATACCATCAAAGGATACCTTACAACTTACAGTAATGAACACCTTGTGAAACAGCTGTGCAAACCAATCAGGCAATATTTAAGATTTGAATACATAAACGTTGATCGTTTTTCGTACAGTTGTGTCATTCATTTATTTTCTCAGATTTTCAGTACATTCACATGGCAATCATAGACTATAATACTGAATTCTGGTGTGTGGAATTCTGCCTGTCACTTGTTCTCAACAGGCAGCCAGTCTCAGTCCAGGCACTGCTGCTCTCTTTGTGTTTGCAGTGCTAGTGTTTTTAGTTAATCTGTGTATCTCACATATTATGTGCCCAGTATGATATAGCAAGAAACGTTTCTTAGCAGATAATGACAACATGACAACAACAGTAGCTGTAGATGATGTGATGAAAAGTTGAAGGATGGTTGGTGATGGAGGACATCAGGTGGATCCATGTCTGGGTGTTGGGCAGAACCCCTAGGTTCTGGAGAACAGGTAGTGGAGGACATCAGGTGGATCCATGTCTGGGTGTTGGGCAGAACCCCTAGGTTCTGGAGAACAGGTAGTGGAGGACATCAGGTGGATCCATGTCTGGGTGTTGGGCAGAACCCCTAGGTTCTGGAGAACAGGTAATGGAGGACATCAGGTGGAGCCAAGTCTGGGTGTTGGGCAGAACCCCTAGGTTCTGGAGAACAGGTAGTGGAGGACATCAGGTGGATCCATGTCTAGGTGTTGGGCAGAACCCCTAGGTTCTGGAGAACAGGTAATGGAGGACATCAGGTGGAGCCAAGTCTGGGTGTTGGGCAGAACCCCTAGGTTCTGGAGAACAGGTAATGGAGGACATCAGGTGGAGCCAAGTCTAGGTGTTGGGCAGAACCCCTAGGTTCTGGAGAACAGGTAGTGGAGGACATCAGGTGGATCCATGTCTAGGTGTTGGGCAGAACCCCTAGGTTCTGGAGAACAGGAGCAGAGTTAAAAGGAATAGGGTAGGAGACAGAGACGTAAACAAGCAAACACACAGGTTACACTTTACTGTGAGAAAAGGCGATGGATTAGTGCTGTGTAATAAAATAAATTAACAGCGGGCAATCATTTTTACATGGTCAAACACCTCCACATCCTTCTCAGTCCGTGCCTGAAGGTAGGACTCGAAGGCGTTCTGGTCTGGACGATAACTTCCACCACATCAGGTGGGGTTTCAGTGATCAGGAAAGTATGTTATACAGTTGAAGTCGGAAGTTTACATACACTTAGGTTGGAGTCATTAAAACTTGTTTTTCAACCACTCCACACATTTCTTGTTAACAAACTATAGTTTTAGCAAGTCGGTTAGGACATCTACTTTGTGCATGACACAAGTAATTTTTCCAACAATTATTTACTGACAAATTATTCTACTTACAATTCACTGTATCACAATTCCAGTGGGTCAGAAGTTCACATACACTAAGTTGATCGTACCCTTTAAACAGCTTGGAAAATTCCAGAAAATGATGTCATGGCATTAGAAGCTTCTGATAGGCTAATTATCATAATTTGAGTCAATTGGAGGTGTACCTGTGGATGTATTTCAAGGCCTACCTTCAAATTCAGTGCCTCTTTGCTTGAGATCATGGAAAAATCAAAACAAATCAGCCAAGACCAGCAATTTCCAAATGCCTGAAGGTACCACATGCATCTGTACAAACAATAGTATGCAAGTATAAACACCATGGGACCACGCAGCCATCATACCGCTCAGGTAGGAGAGGCATTCTGTCTCCTGGAGATGAACGTACTTTGGTGCGAAAAGAGCAAATCAATCCCAGAACAACAGCAAAGGACCTTGTGAAGATGCTGGAGGAAACAGGTACAAAAGTATCTATATCCACAGTAAAACGAGTCCTATATTGACATAACCTGAAAGACCGCTCAGCAAGGAAGAAGCCACTGCTCCAAAACCACCATAAAAAAGCCAGACTAATGTTTGCAACTGCACACGGGGACAAAGATTGTCGTTTTTGGAGAAATGTCCTCTGGTCTGATGAAACAAAAATAGAACTTCTTGGCCATAATGACCATCGTTATGTTTGTAGGAAATAAGGGGATGCTTGCAAGCCGAAGAACACCATCCCAACCGTGAAGCACGGGGGTGGCAGCATCATGTTGTGAGGGTGCTTTGCTGCAGAAGGGACTGGTGCATTTCACAAAATAGATGTCATCATGAGGCAGGACAATGATGTGGATATACTGAAGCAACATCTCAAGACATCAGTCAGGAAGTTAGTGCTTGGTCGCATATGGGTCTTCCAAATGGACAATGACCCCAAGCACACTTCCAAAGTTGTGGCAAAATGGCTTAAGGACAACAAAAGGTATTGGGGTGGCCATCACAAAGCCCTGACCTCAATCCTATAGAAAATTTCACTCCGGACACTTTATCTGGGCGTGGTTTGTCAGGACCTCCATCAGCCGAAGCTAAGTAGTAACATTAACATGATGCCCTCTAATTGCAGTCGCTGTACTCATAATATACAGGAGAATGATCACCTTACGGCGAGGATAGCTGTGCTGCAAGCTTCAGATGCAATCGTTAGGCAAGGGTAATTTCAGTGTAGGAAAGGATGAAACAGCATCTGTGCCACCAGTAAGTACAGATAGTAGTATAAATCCCCTCGCACTGTCCCCGCAGCCGGACAACATTCTCATGGCTTCTGGAGGGAAATGTCGAGCCTTCTCTGGTCTCTACTCCTCCCGTAACGGGGTCTGAGACGCCGAAGCCTCCCACCATTAGCTCTGACAAAATGAAAACCCTAGTCATTGGCGTCTCCATTACACGTAGTATTATACTTAAAACGAATCATCCAGCGATCATACACTGTTTACCAGGGGGCAGGGCTACCGATGTTAAGGCTAATCTGAAGATGGTGCTGGCTAAAGCTAAAACTGGCGAGTGTAGAGAGTATAGGGGTATTGTTATCCACGTCGGCACCAATGATGTTAGGATGAAACAGTCAGAGGTCACCAAGCGCAACATAGCTTCAGCATGTAAACCTGCTAGAAAGATGTCGGCATCGAGTAATTGTCCCCTTCCAGTTAGGGGCACTGATGAGCTCTACAGCAGAGTCTCACAACTCAATCGCTGGTTGAAAACTGTTTTCTGCCCCTCCCAAAAGATAGAGTTTGTAGATAATTGGCCCTCTTTCTGGGACTCACCCACAAACAGGATCAAGCCTGGCCTGTTGAGGAGTGACGTACTCCATCCTAGCTGGAGGGGTGCTCTCATCTTATCTATGAACATAGACAGGGCTCTAACTCCCCTAGCTCCATAATGAGATAGGGTGCAGGCCAGGCAGCAGGCTGTTAGCCAGCCTGCCAGCTTAGTGGAGTCTGCCACTAGCACAGTCAGTGTAGTCAGCTCAGCTCAGTCTTTGCCTCGACCTAGGTTGGGCAAAACTAAACATGGCGGTGTTCCACTTAGCAATCTCACTAGAATAAAGACCTCCTCCATTCCTGCCGTTATTGAAAGAGATTGTGATACCTCACATCTCAAAACAGGGCTACTTATTAATGTTAGATCCATCACTTCCAATGCAGTTAAAGTCAATGAACTAATCACTGATCATAATCTTGATGTGATTGGCCTGACGGAAACATGGCTTAAGCCTGATGAATTGATTGTGTTAAATGTGGCCTCACCTCCTGGTTACACTAGTGACCATATCCCCCGCACATCCCGCAAAGGCAGAGGTGTTGCTAACATTTACGATAGCAAATTTCAAATTACAAAAAAAAAAAAAAACTTTCGTCTTTTGAGCTTCTAGTCATGAAATCTATGCAGCCTACTCAATCACTTTTTATAGCTACTGTTTACAGGCCTCCTGGGCCATATACAGCATTCCTCACTGAGTGCCCTGAATTCCTATCGGACCTTGTAGTCATGGCAGAAAATATTCAAATTTTTGGTGACTTTAATTTTCACATGGAAAAGTCCACAGACCCACTCCAAAAGGCTTTCGGAGCCATCATTGACTCAGTGAGTTTTGTCCAACATGTCTCCGGACCTACTCACTGCCACAGTCATACTCTGGACCTAGTTTTGTCCCGTGGAATACATGTTCCTCATAATCCAGGACTATCGGACCACCATTTTATTACGTTTGCAATCGCAACAAATAATCTGCTCAGACCCCAACCAAGGATCATCAAAAGTCGTACTATAAATTCTTGGACAACCCAAAGATTCCTAGATGCCCTTCCAGACTCCCTCCACCTACCCAAGGACATCAGAGTACAAAAATCAGTTAACCACCTAACTGAGGAACTCAATTTAACCTTGCGCAATACCCTAGATTCAGTCACACCCCTAAAAACAAAAAACATTTGTCATAAGAAACTAGCTCCCTGGTATACAGAAAATACCAGAGCTCTGAAGCAAGCTTCCAGAAAAATGTAATGGAAATTGCGCTACACAAAACTGTAAGTCTTCCGACTAGCTTGGAAAGACAGTACCGTGCAGTATCGAAGAGCTCTCACTGCTGCTCGATCATCCTATTTTTCCAACTTAATTGAGGAAAATAAGAACAATCCCAAATGTATTTTTGATAGCTAACTAAAATGCTTTCACTTCAGCAGTGATAAATTGATAAACTTCTTTGAGGAAAAGATCATGATCATTAGAAAGCAAATTACGGACTCCTCTTTAAATCTACGTATTCCTCCAAAGCTCAGTTGTCCTGAGTCTGCACAACTCTGCCAGAACCTAGGATCAAGGGAGACACTCAAGTTGTTTAAAACTATATCTCTTGACACATTGATGAAAATAATCATGGCCTCTAAACCTTCAAGCTGCATACTGGACCCTATTTGACTTAAACTACTGAAAGAGCTGCTTCCTGTGCTTGGCCCTCCTATGTTGAACATAATAAAAAGCTCTCTATCCACCAGATGTGTACCAAACTCACTAAAAGTGGCAGTAATAAAGCCTCTCCTGAAAAATCCAAACCATGACCCAGAAATATAAAAAACTATCGGCCTATATCGAATCTCCCATTCCTCTCCCAAAAATGTTTAAAAGCTGTTGCGCAGCAACTCGCTGCCTTCCTGAAGACAAACAATGTATACGAAACTGAGACTGCACTTGTGAAGGTGGTAAATTACCTTTTAATGGCGTCAGACCGAGGCTCTGCATCTGTCCTCGTGCCGCTAGACCATAGTGCTGCTTTTGATACCATCGATCACCACATTCTTTTGGAGAGATTGGAAACCCAAATTGGTCTACACGGAAAAGTTCTGGCCTGGTTTAGATCTTATCTGTCGGAAAGATATCAGTTTGTCTCGGTGGATGGTTTGCCCTCTGACAAATCAACTGTAAATTTCGGTGTTCCTCAAGGCTCCGTTTTAGGGACCACTATTGTTTTCACTATATATTTTACCTCTTGATGATGTCATTCGGAAACATAATGTTAACTTTCACTGCTATGCGGATGACACACAGCTGTGCATTTCTATGAAACATGGTGAAGCCCCAAAATTGGCCTCCCTGGAAGCCTGTGTTTCAGACATAAGTAAATGGATGGAGGCAAATGTTCTACTTTTAAACTCGGACAAAACAGAGATTCTTGTTCTAGGTCCCAAGAAACGACGTGATCTTCTGTTATATCTGAAAATGATCCTTGATGGTTGTACAAGTTACTCTGGACCCTGAACTCTCTTTTGACGAACATATCAAGACTGTTTCAAGGACAGCTTTTTTCCATCTACGTAACATTGCAAAAATCAGAAACTTTCTTTCCAAAAATGATGCAGAAAAATTCCTCCATGCTTTTGTCACTTCTAGGTTAGACTACTGCAATGCTCTACTTTCCGGCTACCCGGATAAAGCACTAAATAAACTTCAGTTAGTGCTAAACACGGCTGCTAGAGTCTTGACTAGAACCCCAAAATGTGATCATATTACTCCAGTGCTAGCCTCCCTACACTGGCTTCCTGTTAAGGCAAGGGCTGATTTCAAGGTTTTACTGCTAACCTAGAAAGTATTACATGGGCTTGCTCCTACCTATCTTTCCGATTTGGGCCTGCCGTACATACCTACACGTATGCTACGGTCACAAGACGCAGGCCTCCTTACTGTCCCTAGAATTTCTAAGCAAACAGCTGGAGGCAGGGCTTTCTCCTATTGAGCTCAATTTTTATGGAATGGTCTGCCTATCCATGTGAGAGATGCAGACTCGGTCTCAACCTGTAAGTCTTTATTGAAGACTCATCTCTTCAGTAGTTCCTATGATTGAGTGTAGTCCGGCCCAGGAGTGTGAAGGTGAATGAAACGGCACTGGAGCAACGAACCGCCCTTGCTGTCTCTTCCTGGCCGGTTCCCCTCTCTCCACTGTGATTCTCTGCCTCTAACCCTTAGAGACATTTTTTGTCTCTATTTGGTTTGGTCAGGGTGTGATTTGGGTGGGCATTCTATGTTCTGATTTCTATGTTTTGTGTTTCTATGTTTTGGCCGGGTATGGTTCTCAATCAGGGACAGCTGTCTATTGTTGTCTCTGATTGGGAATCATACTTAGGCAGCCTTTTTTCCTTTTGTATTTTGTGGGTAGTTGACTTTGTTAGTGGCCTGTATAGCCCTAGTAAGCTTCACATTCATTTTTGTTATTTCTTGTTTTTGTTGGCGACATTCTAAATAAAAAGAAATGTACGCTCACGACGCTGCACCTTGGTCCGGTCATTTCCCTGACGACGTTCGTGACAAACCCTATTACAGGGGCTGAGTCACTGGCTTACTGGTGCTCTTCCATGCCACCTCTGGATTACCAACCTCTGCCTGTCCTGACCCTGAGGCCTGCCATCCTGTACCTTTGCCCCACCTCTGGATTACTAACCTCTGCCTGTCCTGACCCTGAGCCAGCCTGCCGTCCTGTACCTTTGCCCCACCTCTGGATTACCAAACTCTGCCTGACCTTTCCCTGAGCATGCCTGCCATCCTATACCTTTGCCCCCATACTCTGGATATTTGACCCCTGCCTGCCTTGACCTGTCGTTGCCTGCCCCTGTTGCTATAAAAAACATTTTTACTTCGACAGTCTGCATCTGGGTCTTACCTTGATTCCTGATAGTATTTAATGGTAGTTTGCTACTGTTGAGAATGTTTGCACCATGCCTAAATTGGAGCATGTAAATATCTGTAGAATATATTTGAATTGAGAAATATTTGTATGCACAAAGTCAAATGTATCTTCATGTTGTATCTGATGATGTGTGAAACATAACTACTGGAACACAGGAAGTTACAAACAGGAAAAAAGTAGGACTTCTATTAATATGACAGTACAAATAAATACAACAATAGGTGTGTTTAAAATGAGGGTGTGTGTGGGTTCGAGAGAGAGAGAGAGAGAGAGAGAGAGAGAATGAAGGAGGAAGTTCTGTGCACTATAAGCTGCTGTATGTGTTACAGTATGTTGTCATGGTGATGTTAAATCACTTTCTCACAAGTCCAGTTGATTTTCTTGTCACATGACAAGTAATTCCATGCCTCCAGATGAAGATGAACTTTGTTAATTTCAGCATAGTGCTCCTCACCATGTTCTGCATAGCCACCACCATTATCAGGCTGTGGATCATACCAGTACCTACAGGGTTAAAAACAGTCAGATATCATGGTAAATACCAGTACCTACAGGGTTAAAAGCAGACAGACATAATGGTTAATACCTGTAACTACAGTGTTAAAAACAGTCAGATATCATGGTTAATACCAGTACCTACAGAGTTAATAACAGTCAGATATCATGGTTAATACCAGTACCTACAGGGTTAAAAACAGTCAGATTTCATGGTTAATACCAGTACCTACAGGGTTAAAAACAGTCAGATTTCATGGTTAATACCAGTACCTACAGGGTTAACAACAGTCAGATATCATGGTTAATACCAGTACCTACAGGGTTAAAAACAGTCAGATATCATGGTTAATACCAGTACCTACAGGGTTAAAAACAGTCAGATATCATGGTTAATACCAGTACCTACAGGGTTAAAAACAGTCAGATATCATGGTTAATACCAGTACCTACAGGATTAACAACAGTCAGATATCATGGTTAATACCAGTACCTACAGGGTTAAAAACAGTCAGATATCATGGTTAATACCAGTACCTACAGGGTTAACAACAGTCAGATATCATGGTTAATACCAGTACCTACAGGGTTAAAAACAGTCAGATATCATGGTTAATACCGGTACCTACAGGGTTAACAACAGTCAGATATCATGGTTAATACCAGTACCTACAGGGTTAAAAACAGTCAGATATCATGGTTAATACCAGTACCTACAGGGTTAAAAACAGTCAGATATCATGGTTAATACCACTACCTACAGGGTTAATAACCGTGAGATATCACAGTTAGAACATTACAATCCTAAATAATATACATGTTAATATACATAATTAAAGATATCTTTGTTGACTGCTACAATCAATGACAATAACCTGTATAGAAACATTTTCATTGGAGCCTTATTGTCAGAGTAGTTAACATCTCTTACTCTGTGGTCAGTGGTGTTCCATCCACCCATTTCCAGGTCTCCTCTGTCTCTCTGTCAGTCAGACCAATCCAGACTCTCTTCTTGAAGGTGAAGAGAAACTCCTATGGTTGAGAAAGATACACTGCATTGAGTAAGCTCCAAGTTTTGGGACACTGACACATTTTTGTTGTTTTGGCTCCAGCACTTTGTATTTGAAATGATACATTATAGTTTAAAGTGCGGACCGTCAGCTTTCAGTTTAGTTTTTTTTCATCCATATCGAGTGAACCGTTTAGAAATTACATCACTGTTTGTACATCGTCCACCATTGTAGGGGACCAAAAGTATTAGGACCTATTCACTTATATGTGTATTAAAGTAGTCAAAGCTTTTAGTATTTGGTCCCATATTCCGTAGCACGCAATGACTAAATCTAGCTTGTGAAACTACAAACTTGTTGGATGAATTTGCTTTTAGTTTTGGTTGTGTTTCAGATTATTTTGTGCCAAATAGAAATTAATGGTTAATAATGTATTGTGTCAATTTGGAGTAACGTTTCATGTAAATAAGTATATAATATGTTTCTAAACACTTCTACATAAATGTGGATGCTACCATGACTATGGATAGTGCTGAATGAATTGTCAATAATGATGAGTGAGAAAGTTAAAGATGAACAAATCCCATAAACTGAAAGCTGTCAGTCTCCCCGTTAACCTCATAGACATTGTATATTTCCAAATCCAAAGTGCTGGACCACAAGCCCCACCACAAAACATGTGTCAACGTCCCAATACTTTTGGATCCCATTGTTTGACCAAATCTACCCCCGACAGACCTATATCCCCCCTCCCCCCACCTCCCCCTTCTCTTTCGCACTATCTTCTCTCACCTGTTCCTCTGCTGTTTATGATCACCAGGTCTGTTCCTCTCTCCAGACAGTCCTGTCTGCTCTCCTCCCAGATTTTCTTCTCAGTAGAGATGAAGTAACAACTGCATTCAAACTTCTTCCATCTGTCAGAACATGTTTTTTCTGTTTGATGACACAACACAACACTGATTCAATATGATACAATACAATAAACATCACATTTTATTTTCCATGATTCACTGGACTAGATCTCAATGAAACATTGACTTTATAATAAAGATAGGTATGAAAACCAGCTCACTGACCACAAAACAAATTCTGAAGCCTGTCTTTCTCTGTAGTCAGGTTGTTGTATCTGGTCTGTAACTGGTCTCTCTCTTCAGTCAGGTTGTTGTATGTAGTCTGTAGCTGGTCTCTATCTTCAGTCAGGTTGTTGTATTTGGTCTGTAACTGGTCTCTCTCTTCAGTCAGGTTGTTGTATCTGGTCTGTAACTGGTCTCTCTCTTCAGTCAGGTTGTTGTATTTGGTCTGTAACTGGTCTCTCTCTTCAGTCAGGTTGTTGTATCTGGTCTGTAGCTGGTCTCTCTCTTCAGTCAGGTTGTTGCATTTGGTCTGTAGCTGGTCTCTCTCTTCAGTCAGGTTGTTGTATTTGGTCTGTAACTGGTCTCTCTCTTCAGTCAGGTTGTTGTATTTGGTCTGTAGCTGGTCTCTGTCTTCAGTCAGGTTGTTGTATCTGGTCTGTAGCTGGTCTCTCTCTTCAGTCAGGTTGTTGTATTTGGTCTGTAACTGGTCTCTCTCTTCAGTCAGGTTGTTGTATTTGGTCTGTAGCTGGTCTCTCTCTGCACTTGCGTTAGTCTTATAAAAGGAAAAACTCTGGAACAAGGTGTTCCTTTCATCCTCAGAATCTTTGATGGCTCTGTTATCTACAAAGTATTAACACATAGTTACTAGGTAAAACACCAGGTAAATAGGCTTAGTAACCAGCACTTAATACAACTATGTGAAAAGCAATGAACTTGTACACAAACTCACAGTAGACAGACAGGCCTATGATCCAAGCCAGTGGAACACACAGCAGCCCCAGACACACTGCAACAACTAGGAAGGGTCTCTTCTCTGAGCTATCAGGCTCTGTGGACACATACAAGAGACTGTTATGTTTTGTGGGTGTGGGTGTGTGTGTGTGTGTGTGTGTGTGTGTGTGTGTGTGTGTGTGTGTGTGTGTGTGTGTGTGTGTGTGTGTGTGTGTGTGTGTGTGTGTGTGTGTGTGTGTGTGTGTGTTTTACCTGAGTGCTGGTCTCCTGGTCCATTATTAGGAGCAGTGTCTGCTGTCTCTTCTCTCTTGGTGCTGGTCTCACATTCTCTTAGGGTGTCTGCACTGACGAAGATATCCACAATCCTATCCTCCATCTCACCTCTGTCAAACTTGACCTTCTTGTTCATATCTGGTTCAGCATAGATGACCTTTGACATCTTTAACAATGCCTGGGTCTTTCTTTCTATGTAGGTCTACTATATATTAAATTCTTCTTAATAGGGGGCGCAATTTTCACTTTGTGAAAAAATTGTGCCCAAATTAAACGGCCTCGTACTCTGTTCTAGATCATACAATATGCATATTATTATTACTATTGGATAGAAAACACTCTGAAGTTTCTAAAACTGTTTGAATTATATCTGTGAGTAAAACAGAACTCATTTGGCAGCAAACTTCCAAACAGGAAGTGAAAATTCTGAAAAGGGCCTCCCTATTGAATTGCCTTATATTTATGGATCTGTATGCACTTCATACGCCTTCCACTAGATGTCAACAGGCAGTAGAATGTTGAATGGGGTGTCTAGCTTGATGTGAGACCGAATGAGAGCTTTTGGAGTGACAGGTCCGCTCTATTGGCAGTATTCAACTGCGCACCAGGGAACCCCACATTGTCTTCTGAAATTCGTTAGGTATACACGACGAAATGCTCCGGCTCGGATTTTATTGGATACATATGAGAAAAACATCATGAAGTTGGATTTTCAACCGAGTTTGACCAGTTTATTCGACGTTTATTGGGACTTTTGGAATTTTTCGTTCCATGCGCTAAGAGTTCTTGGACATGTGCGCTCCACATGGCTAGCCAAAGTTGCTAATTCGACAGAAGAAATGGACATTCTAAAACAAGACAACGATTTATTCTGGAACTAGGACTCCTTGCACTACATTCTGATGGAAGATCATCAAAGGTAAGAGAATATTTATGATGTTATTTCGTATTTTTGTGGTTTATGTTGGCTCCAACAAGGCGGAGAATTGGTGAGCGCTGTCTCACAATATTGCATGCTGTACGTTGTACTAAAGTAATTTTTTTAAATCTAACACAGCGGTTGCATTAAGAACCAGTGTATCTTTCATTTGCTGTACAACATGTATTTTTTAGTAAAGTTTATGATGAGTTTTTTGGTTAGATTACGTGACTGTCCAAAATTTCCCCGGACAATTTCGTGCATTATGGCTACGTATTCACAATGTAAAACCACGATTTGTACCTCTAAATATGCACATTTTCGAACAAAACATAAATGTATTGTATAACATGATGTTATAAGAATGTCATCTGATGAAGTTGTTCATAGGTTAGTGATGAATTTTATCTCTATTTGTGGGTTTTGTGAAAGCTATGTTGGCGGTGAATAAATGGCGTTGTGTGTTTGGCTATTGTGGTGAGCTAATATAAATATATATTGTGTTTTCGCTGTAAAACACTTAAAAAATCGGAAATATTGGCTGGATTCACAAGATGTTTCTCTTTCATTTGCTGTACAACATGTATTTTTCATAAATGTTTTATGATGAGTATTTATGTATTTCACGTTGCTCTCTGTAATTATTCTGGCTGTTTTGGTGCTATTTGTGACGGTGGCTGCAATGTAAAACTACGATTTATACCTCCAAATATGCACATTTTCGAACAAAACATAAATGTATTGTATAACATGATGTTATAAGACTGTCATCTGATGAAGTTGTTCAAAGGTTAGTGATTAATTTTATCTCTATTTGTGGGTTTTGTGAAAGCTATGTTGGCGGTGAAAACATGGTGAAAACATGGTGTTGTGTGTTTGGCTATTGTGGTGAGCTAATATAAATATATATTGTGTTTTCGCTGTAAAACATTTTAAAAATCGGAAATGATTGTTCGATTCACAAGATGTTTATCTTTCATTTGCTGTATTGGACTTGTGATTTCATGAAATTATATTATATGATATCCCTGTGGCGCTAGGCTAGGCTATGCTAGTCAGCTTTTTTGATGAGGAGGATCCCGGATCCGGGAGGGTGACTCGTTAGAGGTTTTAAGTCTCTGTGTCACGTTCTGACCTTAGTTCCTTTGTTTTGTCTTTTGTTTTGTATGGTCAGGGCGTGAGTTGGGGTGGGCAGTCAATGTTTGTATTTCAATGTTGTCTATTTCTATGTGTTTGGCCTGATATGGTTCTCAATCAGAGACAGGTGTTTTGCGTTGTCTCTGATTGGGAACCATATTTAGGTAGCCTGTTTTGTATTGTGGGTTGTGGGTTATTGTCTATGTTATGTTGCATGTTAGCACAGTGTTTATTATAGCGGTCACGTTCGTCTTATTCGTTTTGTTGTTTTTGTTTAAGTGTTCTTCATTAAATATAGAAGAATGTATTCAAACAACGCTGCGCTTTGGTCCGCTTCTTACGACGATCGTGACACTCTACTTCTAGTGATATCTCTGCCTCTGAGTCATCTGTGTGTCTCTGTCTGTGTGACTGATGTAGGTGTAAACTCTAGGGAAGTATAAAAAAATTACATGCAGTTGTGACTATGCTAATACACAAAAAAAACATGTTTGCATACTTGTGTACGTACATGTGTGCATATATGTGTGTGTGTGTGTGTGTGTGTGTGTGTGTGTGTGTGTGTGTGTGTGTGTGTGTGTGTGTGTGTGTGTGTGTGTGTGTGTGTGTGTGTGTGTGTGTGAGAGATTGTTACAGTGGTTATTGTTAAACCATTTGCAGCAGCACAATATAAATCATTCCATGTCTCTACATGGTCATCTTGTCCAGTGTATATCTCAACACAGTCTCAGAAATCTCAACGCTTTTATTTAGAATTCAAGGCCCACTTAACCAGCATGGCTACCACAGCATTCTGCAGCGATAGGCATTCCATATGGTTTGCGCTTAGTGGGACTGTCATTTGAGTTCCAATACACCTCCAGGCTGTGTAAGGGCTATTTGACCAAGAAGGAGAGTGATGGAGTGCTGCGTCAGATTACCTGGCCTCCACAATCCCCCAACCTCAACCCTATTGAGATGGTTAGGAAACAGTTGGACCGCAGAGTGAAGGAAAAGCAGCCAACAATTGCTCAGGATATGTGGGAACTCCTTCAAGACTGTTTGAAAAGCATTCCAGGTGAAGCTGGTTGAGAGAATGCCAAGAGTTTGCAAAGATTTCATCAACGCAAAGGGTGACTACTTTGAAGAATCTCAAATATAAAATAAATGTTGATTTGTGTAACACTTTTTTGGTTACTACATGATTCCATGTGTGTTAATTCATAATTTTGATGTCTAGACTATTATTCTACAAAGTAGAAAATATAAAAAATAAGGAAAACCCCTCTAATGAGTAGGGGTGTCCAAACTTTTGACTGCACATCAACATGTTCAGGAGGTCCAGGACTTCAAACATGGGTCATTATAATGTCCATACAATAGATGTGACACTACAAACTGCTCTAAGTGGATATTGAGGGTGGGTAGTCTTAACCAGTGAGGATGAGATGGCAACAGTAACCACCAGGGCTCTCCTCTACATTTACCCTTTAGTCATTTAGCAGACGCTCTTATCCAGAGCGACTTAGAGGATCAATTAGGGTAATGTGCATAGCTCAAGGGCACATCGACAGATGTTTCACTTAGTCTGCTCAGGGATTCGAACCAGCAACCTTCCGTACTGGCCAAACGATCTTAACCTCTAGGCTACTTGCCGCCCTCTCTCTTAATGAACCTGATTGGTCTTGGAGATTTTGAGTGCCAGCTGGTTAAACCACTGAAAAGATCCACTTCACTTCCCTCTTTTGGGACCCATATAGGGGAACAACAGTCAAATATGAGCATTTGATTTTGTGCTTATTTGTAACTTGACAACAAAGACTGACTGTCAAAGATTATTAAAAAAAATCCTTTGATACCCTTTGATATCTCTACTACACTCATTGATTGGTGATACAGTCAACTCCTATACAGTGTATGTAATGGTGGTTTGGTACTGTTGAGAATATTTCCAATCCATCACCAGGCCTAAATTGGAGCATGTAAATATCTGTAGCAAGTGAAAATAATATATTAGAATTGGAAATGATGAAATGCACTGCATGCAGAGTGTGAACAAAGTCAAATGTACTAACTTCATGTTGACTCTGGTGATGTGTCAAACATAACTTCTGGTACACAGGAAGCTACAAACAGGAAATAAGTCAGCCTTTTATGAGTATGATACTACAAACAAATACAACAATTGGTGTGTGTGTATGTGTGTGTGTGTGTGTTTGAGAGAGACAGCGACAGAGACAGAGACAGAGAGAGACAGAGACAGACAGAGACAGACAGAGAGAGAGAGAGACAGACAGAGGCAGACAGAGACAGACAGACAGAGACAGACAGCGACAGACAGACAGAGAATGAAGGAGGAAGTTGTCTGTACTATAGGCTGCTGTGTTTTACAGTATGTTGTCATGGTGATGATAAACCACTTTCTCACAAATCCAGTTGAGTTTCAGGTCACATGACATGTCATTCCATGCCTCAAGAGGACTCTGATCAGTACGTATCTCAACACAGTCCTCGTCCCCAGTAGGACCTGCATTATCAGGCTGTGGTTCATGCCAGTACCTACAGGGTTAACAACAGTCAGATATCATGGTTAATACCAGTACCTACAGGGTTAATAACAGTCAGATATCATGGTTAATACCAGTACGTACAGGGTTAAAAACAGTCAGATATCATGGTTAATACCAGTACCTACAGGATTAAAAACAGTCAGATACCATGGTTAATACCAGTACCTACAGGGTTAAAAACAGTCAGATATCATGGTTAATACCAGTACCTACAGGATTAAAAACAGTCAGATACCATGGTTAATACCAGTACCTACAGGGTTAAAAACAGTCAGATATCATGGTTAATACCAGTACCTACAGGATTAAAAACAGTCAGATACCATGGTTAATACCAGTACCTACAGGGTTAACAACAGTCAGATACCATGGTTAATACCAGTACCTACAGGGTTAAAACAGTCAGATATCATGGTTAATACCAGTACCTACAAGGTTAAAAACAGTCAGATATCATGGTTAATACCAGTACGTACAGGGTTAAAAACAGTCAGATATCATGGTTAATACCAGTACCTACAGGGTTAAAAACAGTCAGATACCATGGTTAATACCAGTACCTACAGGGTTAAAAACAGTCAGATATCATGGTTAATACCAGTACCTACAGGGTTAAAAACAGTCAGATATCATGGTTAATACCAGTACCTACAGGGTTAATAACAGTCAGATATCATGGTTAATACCAGTACCTACAGGGTTAAAAACAGTCAGATATCATGGTTAATACCAGTACCTACAGGGTTAAAAACAGTCAGAAATCATGGTTAATACCAGTACCTACAGGGTTAAAAACAGTCAGATATCATGGTTAATACCAGTACATACAGGGTTAACAACAGTCAGATATCATGGTTAATACCAGTACCTACAGGGTTAACAACAGTCAGATATCATGGTTAATACCAGTACCTACAGGGTTAACAACAGTCAGATATCATGGTTAATACCAGTACCTACAGGGTTAACAACAGTCAGATATCATGGTTAATACCAGTACCTACAGGGTTAAAAACAGTTAGATATCATGGTTAATACCAGTACCTACAGGGTTAACAACAGTCAGATATCATGGTTAATACCAGTACCTACAGGGTTAACAACAGTCAGATATCATGGTTAATACCAGTACCTACAGGGTTAACAACAGTCAGATATCATGGTTAATACCAGTACCTACAGGGTTAATAACCGTGAGATATCACAGTTAGAACATTACAATCCTAAATAATATACATGTTAATATACATAATTAAAGATATCTTTGTTGACTGCTACAATCAATGACAATAACCTGTATAGAAACATTTTCATTGGAGCCTTATTGTCAGAGTAGTTAACATCTCTTACTCTGTGGTCAGTGGTGTTCCATCCACCCATTTCCAGGTCTCCTCTGTCTCTCTGTCAGTCAGACCAATCCAGACTCTCTTCTTGAAGGTGAAGAGAAACTCCTATGGTTGAGAAAGATACACTGCATTGAGTAAGCTCCAAGTTTTGGGACACTGACACATTTTTGTTGTTTTGGCTCCAGCACTTTGTATTTGAAATGATACATTATAGTTTAAAGTGCGGACCGTCAGCTTTCAGTTTAGTTTTTTTTCATCCATATCGAGTGAACCGTTTAGAAATTACATCACTGTTTGTACATCGTCCACCATTGTAGGGGACCAAAAGTATTAGGACCTATTCACTTATATGTGTATTAAAGTAGTCAAAGTTTTTAGTATTTGGTCCCATATTCCGTAGCACGCAATGACTAAATCTAGCTTGTGAAACTACAAACTTGTTGGATGAATTTGCTTTTAGTTTTGGTTGTGTTTCAGATTATTTTGTGCCAAATAGAAATTAATGGTTAATAATGTATTGTGTCAATTTGGAGTAACGTTTCATGTAAATAAGTATATAATATGTTTCTAAACACTTCTACATAAATGTGGATGCTACCATGACTATGGATAGTGCTGAATGATTTGTCAATAATGATGAGTGAGAAAGTTAAAGATGAACAAATCCCATAAACTGAAAGCTGTCAATCTGCCCGTTAACCTCATAGACATTGTATATTTACAAATCCAAAGTGCTGGAGCACAAAGCCCCCACCCCAAAAAAAACATTTGTCAACGTCCCAATACTTTTGAAGCTCATTGTTTGACCATATCTACCCCCGACAGCCCTATATCCCCCCTCCCCCCACCTCCCCCTTCTCACTATCTCCTCTCACCTGTTCCTCTTTGCTGTTAATGATCACCAGGTCTGTTCCTCTCTTCAGACAGTCCTGTCTGCTCTCCTCCCAGGTTTTCTCCTCATTAGAGATGAATTAACAACTGCATTCAAACTTCTTCCATCTGTCAGAACATGTTTTTTCTGTTTGATGACACAACACAACACTGATTCAATATGATACAATACAATAAACATCACATTTTATTTTCCATGATTCACTGGACTAAATCTCAATGAAACATTGACATTGACTATAACTATAACATTGACTATAATAAAGATAAGTATGAAAACCAGCTCACTGACCACAAAGCAAATTCTGAAGCCTGTCTTTCTCTGTAGTCAGGTTGTTGTATCTGGTCTGTAACTGGTCTCTCTCTTCAGTCAGGTTGTTGTATCTGGTCTGTAACTGGTCTCTCTCGTCAGTGAAGTTGTTGAATTTGGTCTGTAACTGGTCTCTCTCTTCAGTCAGGTTGTTGTATCTGGTCTGTAACTGGTCTCTCTCTTCAGTTGTGTTGGTCTTATAAAGGGAAAAACTCTGTGACAAGTTGTTCCTTTTATCCTCAGAATCTTTGATGGCTCTGTTATCTACAAAGTATTAACACATAGTTACTAGGTAAAACACCAGGTAAATAGGCTTAGTAACCAGCACTTAATACAACTATGTGAAAAGCAATGAACTTGTACACAAACTCACAGTAGACAGACAGGCCTATGATCCAAGCCAGTAGAACACACAACAGCCCAAGACACACTGCAGCAACTAGGAAGGGTCTCTTCCCTGAGCTATCAGGCTCTGTGGACACATACAAGAGACTTTTATGTTTTGTGAGTGTGTGCGTGTGTGTGTGTCTGTGTGTGTGTGTGTGTGTGTGTGTGTGTGTGTTACCTAAGTGCTGGTCTCCTGGTCCATTATTAGGAGCAGTGTCTGCTGTCTCTTCTCTCTTGGTGCTGGTCTCACCGTCTCTCAGGGTGTCTGCACTGACGTAGATATCCACAATCCTCTCCTTCATCTCATCTCTGTTAAACTTGACCTTCTTGTTCATATCTGGCTCAGCATAGATGACCTCAGATATCTCCATGTAACTCTGTGTTGTTGTTTCTGTCGCACTGCTTTGCTTTATCTTGGTCAGGTCGCAGATGTAAATGAGAACGTGTTCTCAACTAGCCTACCTGGTTAAATAAAGGTGAAATAAAAAAATAAAAAATATAAAGATTCTATAATAACTTACTGTGTTTTCTGTCTATGTAGAGATTCTGGTCCTATAGTTGCCTCTATGTCTGTTTCTTTACTGACCTGTCTCTGCCCTGAGTCTTTGACTAACTGTTTATGATGTCAACCACAGAATAAAAGGGAAATTTCAAAAGAGGAAGGTGATGAAATAGTAACATGGTGGTTGAGGTTAGGACATTTTCTTCTCCTGTTTGTAGTGTCTAATGTCCTGACCTCATGGTGTGTCTACTGTACTGACCTCATGTTGTGTCTAATGTCCTGACCTCATGTTGTGTCTAATGTCCTGACCTCATGTTGTGTCTACTGTACTGACCTCATGTTGTGTCTAATGTCCTGACCTCATGTTGTGTCTAATGTCCTGACCTCATGTTGTGTCTAATGTCCTGATCTCATGTTGTGTCTAATGTCCTGACCTCATGTTGTGTCTAATGTCCTGACCTCATGTTGTGTCTAATGTCCTGATCTCATGTTGTGTCTAATGTACTGACCTCATGTTGTGTCTAATGTACTGACCTCATGTTGTGTCTAATGTCCTGATCTCATGTTGTGTCTAATGTACTGTGAATCTGCCAGAACATATGCAGTTAGGATGACCATGTGTTTCACAATTCTTCCTGTTCTGCTAAGTATTCAGAATGTAATGAGTACTTTAGGTAGTTTTTTTATTACAACAACACAAGTTATTATAGAATCTTTGTATTTTTTAATTTTTTATTTCACCTTTATTTATCCAGGTAGGCCAGTTGAGAACAAGTTCTCATTTACAACTGCGACCTGGCCAAGATAAAGCAAAGCAGTGCGACACAAACACAGAGTTGCTCGTGGGATAAACAAACGTACAGTCAATAACACAATAGAAAGATATACATACAGTATATGCAAATGTAGTAAGATAAGGGAGGTAAGGCAATAAATAGTCCAGAGTGGCGAAATAATTACAATTTAGCATTAACACTGGAGTGATAGATGTGCAGAAGATGAATGTGCAAGTTGTCAGGGAAAATGTATGTAGTATTGAAGTAAAGTGAAGTGAAATAAAATTTGTCAAAAATATAAATAGTAAAGTAAAGTACAGATACCCCCAAAAATGACTTAAGTAGTACTTTAAAGTATTTTTTCTTAAGTACTTTACGCCACTGCTCATTACTGTAAGTCACTGTTAAATGATGAAATTAGAGCGAGAGAGAGAGAGAGAGAGAGAGAGAGAGAGAGAGAGAGAGAGAGAGAGAGAGAGAGAGAGACAGGAGGAGGAAGTTGTGTGCACTGTAGGCTGCTGTATGTGTCACAGTATGTTGTCATGGTGAGGTTCAATCACTTTCTAACAAAACCAGTGAAGATTCTCCTCACATGTTTCTGTGTTCGTCTCAGCATAGTCCTCCTCTCCAGCAGGACCCAGATTATTGCATTTGGATAGATACCAGTACCTAGATGGTTAACAACACAGAGGACCAGCGAGTCAGACACTGTGGTAGAAAACATGCTTGATAAGTACAGTGCCTTCAGAAAATATTCACACCCCTTGACTTATTCCACATTTTGTTTTGTTACAGCCTGAATTAAAAATGGATTAAATTGATTATTTGTCTCACCCATCTACACACAATACCCCATCATAACAAATTGAAAACATGTTTTAAAAATGTTTGCACATTTATTGAAAATGAAATGCAAAAAATAAGTGTTTATACCCCTGAGTCAATACTTCGTAGAAGATCCTTTGGCGGCTATTACAGCTGTGAGTCTTTCAACACCTGGATTGTGCAATATTTGCCCATTATTCTTTTTTTTTTAAATCAAGCTGTCAAATTGATTGTTGATCAAAAAAATCAAGCTGTCAAATTGATTGTTGAGACATTTTCAAGTCTTGCCATAGATTATCAAGCGAATTTAAGTCAAAACTGTAACTAGGCCGCTCAGGAACATTCAATGTTGTCTTGGTCAAACTGTGTTTTAGTTTATTGTCCTGCTGAAAGGTGAATTTGTCTCCCAGTGTCTGTCGGAAAGCAGACTGAACCAGGTTTTCCTCTAGGATTATAGCTGTATTCAGTTTCTTTTTCCTCTAGGATTATAGCTGTATTCAGTTTCTATTTCCTCTAGGATTATAGCTGTATTCAGTTTCTATTTCCTCTAGGATTATAGCTGTATTCAGTTTCTATTTCCTCTAGGATTATAGCTGTATTCAGTTTCTATTTCCTCTAGGATTATAGCTGTATTCAGTTTCTATTTCCTCTAGGATTATAGCTGTATTCAGTTTCTATTTCCTCTAGGATTATAGCTGTATTCAGTTTCTATTTCCTCTAGGATTATAGCTGTATTCAGTTTCTATTTCCTCTAGGACTATAGCTGTATTCAGTTTCTATTTCCTCTAGGATTATAGCTGTATTCAGTTTCTATTTCCTCTAGGATTATAGCTGTATTCAGTTTCTATTTCCTCTAGGATTATAGCTGTATTCAGTTTCTATTTCCTTTAGGATTATAGCTGTATTCAGTTTCTATTTCCTCTAGGATTATAGCTGTATTCAGTTTCTATTTCCTCTAGGATTATAGCTGTATTCAGTTCCTATTTCCTCTAGGATTATAGCTGTATTCAGTTTCTATTTCCTCTAGGATTATAGCTGTATTCAGTTTCTATTTCCTCTAGGATTATAGCTGTATTCAGTTTCTATTTCCTCTAGGATTATAGCTGTATTCAGTTTCTATTTCCTCTAGGATTATAGCTGTATTCATGATTACCTTTCTAACTGACTCCTAATGGTAATATCTACTGTATGATTACCTTTCTAACTGTCTCCTAATGGTAATATCTACTGTATGATTACCTTTCTAACTGACACCTAATGGTAATATCTACTGTATGATTACCTTTCTAACTGACTCGTAATGGTAATATATACTGTATGATTACCTATCTAACTGACTCCTAATGGTAATATATACTGTATGATTACCTTTCTAACTGACTCCTAATGGTAATATCTACTGTATGATTACCTTTCTAACTGACTCCTAATGGTAATATATACTGTATGATTACCTATCTAACTGACTCCTAATGGTAATATCTACTGTATGATTACCTTTCTACCTGACTCCTAATGGTAATATCTACTGTATGATTACCTTTCTAACTGACTCCTAATGGTAATATCTACTGTATGATTACCTTTCTAACTGACTCCTAATGGTAATATCTACTGTATGATCATCTTTCTAACTGACTCCTAATGGTAATATCTACTGTATGATTACCTTTCTAGTTGACTCTTAATGGTAATAACTACTGTATGATTCTAACTGTACTGACAAGTAGTTTAGTAGTTGGTCTGATATGCGTCTCCACCAGGTACTTCTCTGATATCGGTCTGTGGTCCACTACAGTTGATAGAATGTCTTAAATATCCAATCCCCTCAAACAGGAAGTTATACTTTGCAAGGTTATACTGTTTGTGGCATCGTTCATAAGGAAGTCATGTGATGGCTTACACTCGATGGACATAAAGTCATCATTGTGAAGAGATATTGAGAAGTGTGTGTGGGAAATGTGTGTATTAATTCATACGCATGTGGATCTCCGTCTCTCTCTCTCTCAGTGCATGCTGGGAGTTTTTGGGATTTTGAGTGTGGAGGGCTCTTCTCTCTCTCTCTCTCTCTCTCAAGTTTTTTTTGCGTTTTAGTGTTTGGTGTGGAGGTCTCTGTCCTAACTAACTTTCGGATTAATGCACTGTTTTAGCGGTATCCACAGTTTTTGTCAAAGTTAGGGTGGAAGAGGACAGAGTTAGTGCCCTGGGGTTTGGAAGGTGTGGTTTAAATGATGGGTGGTCAACAAGGGTGGTAGTTGCAAATTTGCCTCAGTTTATTACGGATGATCAAATCAGGAAAGAGCTGAGTCGTTTTGGTAAGTTTACTAGTAAGTGTTTATGTTTCCGAATAACAATGAGCAACAGCTAAATGTGCATTTTTAAGTGAGGCGTGGGTAGGGGCTCTACGCAGGGTTTGCCAGCACAGATAGTCTACGTGTTTTGAGTGTGGAATAGGGGGCATAAGAGCTTTACGTGCCCACATAAAGGCCATAGAGAAGGTGAGGGCACAAGTGCCAGTGGAGGAAATCGAGGTCAACGTGCAGGGGTCAATGATATGCAGACAGCAGAGGCTGGGCCTAGGCATGCAAGGGATGGTGGTGTAGATGAGGCTGGGCCTAGTCATGCAAGATATGGTGGTGTAGATGAGGCTGGGTCTCGTCATGCTAGAGATGGTGGGGTAGCTGAGGCTGGGCCTAGTCATGCTATGGATGGTAGTGTAGATGAGGCTGGGCCTAGTCATGCTATGGAGGGTGGTGCAGATGAGGCTGGGCCTAGTCATGCTATGGATGGTAGGGTAGCTGAGGCTGGGCCTAGTCATGCTATGGATGGTGGTGTAGATGAGGCTGGGCCTAGTCATGCTATGGATGGTAGGGTAGCTGAGGCTGGGCCTAGTCATGCTATGGATGTTGGTGTAGATGAGGCTGGTCCTAGTCATGCTTTGGAGGGTGGTGCAGATGAGGCTGGGTCTAGTCAGGTTATGCTAGTGGATAAGGAGAGTATAGTGGGGAAGTGTAAGAGATTAGGGGGGGAGGAGGAGGGTGTCAAGCGGAAAAGGAAAAAGGGTGTGGACAAAGGCACCATGGAACCTTTGCCTGTTGCTGGGGGGGAGGCCCTGACCAGAGAGGAAGGGCAGGTGGTCAGGATGGGAGATGGAGATGAGGAGGAAAGTGAG
The DNA here is from genome assembly GCF_016432855.1 of Salvelinus namaycush. Classification (NCBI taxonomy): domain Eukaryota; kingdom Metazoa; phylum Chordata; class Actinopteri; order Salmoniformes; family Salmonidae; genus Salvelinus; species Salvelinus namaycush. The sequence continues at coordinate 64,529,583 of NC_052314.1, forward strand.
TCTGTCACATTCTGACCATAGTTCTTGTGTGTTTTGCTTGTTTTAGTGTTGGTCAGGACATGAGCTGGGTGGGCATTCTATGTTGTGTGTCTAGTTTGTCTGTTTCTATGTTTCTATGTTTGGCCTAATATGGTTCTCAATCAGAGGCAGGTGTTTTGTGTTGTCTCTGATTGGGAATCATATATAGGTGGCTTGTTTTGTGTTGGGGTTTGTGGGTGGTTGTTTCCTGTCTTTGTGTTTTCTCTGCACCAGATAGGGCTGTATCGGTTTGCCACATTTGTTATTTTGTATTGTTGTAAGTGTTCACGTTATTCGTAATTTAACATGTTGAGCACTGGCTACGCTGCGTGTTGGTCCGATCCCTGCTACACCTTCTCTTCTCGTGAAGAGGAGGAAGGCTGCCGTTACAGAGTCTGAGGAAGAGGATGATGAGTTTCTTTTTCAGACTCTTCAATAGGTCCGGAGCTGGCAGCCAGTCAAGCAGAGGGGTCAAAGTACATGTTGAGGGAACTGACAAGGTTACCGAATGATACCAAGGGGGAAGATCAGTACAACATGCTATGAAAAATGAGGGGCATGGTGTCCTCTCACCCAGGAAACGGTTTAGGTTAAGAAAGTGGGTCACAACAGTGCGTAAGGGTCTTCCTTCAGACACTGTTTAGATGTATAGTTTTTTTCTGGCACTGGGGCTTTTTGAGCTTTGCTATTGGTCTCTTTCTCTGCTGGCTTTTCTCCCACTTCTTATGGAGACTCTTCGGGTAGGCTCGCTCAATATAAATGGCGCCAGAGATGCGGGAAAGAGGAGTGTGTTGGGTGAATATGTAAAACAAAAAAAAGTACAGGTGTTGTTTCTGCAGGAGACACATAGTGATGTGTTGAATGAAGTTGATTGGGGGCTCTGGTGGAAAGGGGCAAGTGTGTTGAGCCATGGGACAAATCTTAGTGCAGGGGTGGCAGTCCTTTTTGCACCGGGTCTGTCTGTAAAAATGTGCTCCTCAAAGGAGGTGTGTAGGGGTAGGCTGCTTGTTGTGAAAGCAGAAATTAACAGCATGGGTTTTGTCTTTATAAATGTGTATGCACCTAACACAGGGAGAAAGAGTGGGGTTCTATTTGAGTGTCTTAGACAGGAACTCTCACAGGTAGTGCCTGAGGAGACGCTGGTGGTCGGAGGGGACTGGAACTGTACAATGGATTTTACAAAAGACAGAAATGGGGAAGAGCCTCATTCAGTGTCAGTGGGAGTGTTAAGGGACATCATTAATCAGTTCAACCTAGTAAACATCCCAACACAAGACAGTATACATGGGTGAAGGTTTTTGGGGCTAGGGTGAGTGCAGCCCGACTTGATCGGTTTTACATGTCCAGGAATCGGAGCAATAGGAATTGGGCGCTACCATTCTCCCGGCTGGGTTTTCGGATCACCACATAACCATGGCTCGCACGTCTATTTCATCAGGGCCCCGGCAGGCATCCTATTGGAAATTTAATGTAAAGCTCTTACAAGATGCCACTTTTTGCTCAGGTTTCCAGACCTTTTGGGAAAGGTGGGGGCAGCAAAGAGTATGAGTCCCTGAGTCAATGGTGGAATGTGGGGAAAGTCCAAATTCGGCTTTTCTGTCAACAGTATACAGCTCTCTCATCCTCAGAGGCTTGGAGAGTATTGGGGTAACTAGAGCGTTGTATTAACCTCTCTGGGGTCGCGGAACGCTTGCGTCCCACTTGGGGAGCACCCCCCACCCACCCCCCACTGATTAGCATCGCTAGCATAGCGTCACAATTAAATAGTAGCATCTAAATATCATTAAATCACAAGTCCAAGACACCAAATGAAAGATACAGATCTTGTGAATAAAGCCATAATTTCTGATTTTTAAAATGTTTTACAGGGAAGACAAAATATGTAAATCTATTAGCTAACCACGTTAGCAAAAGACACCACTTTTCTAACTCCATCAGTTTCTTACTCCATCAGGTGCTATCACAAATTCGACCAAATAAAGATATAAATAGCCACTAACCAAGAAAAAACTTCATCAGATGCCAGTCTGATAACATATTTATTGTATAGCATAGGTTTTGTTAGAAAAATGTGCATATTTCAGGTATAAATCATAGTTTGCCATTGCAGCCACCATCACAAATCTCACCAAAGCGACTAGAATTACTACAGAGAGCAACGTGTATTACCAATTTACTCATCATAAAACATTTCTTAAAAATACACAGCGCATAGCAATGGAAAGACACAGATCTTGTGAATTCAGACAATATTTCAGATTCTCTAAGTGTTTTACAGCGAAAACACAATAAATCGTTATATTAGCATACCACATGTGCAAACGTTACCCGAGCATTGATTCAAGCCAAAGAGAGCGATAACGTTATCATCGCCAAAATATATTAATTTTTTCACTAACCTTCTCAGAATTCTTCCGATGACACTCCTGTAACATCATATTACAACATACATATAGAGTTTGTTCGAAAATGTGCATATTTAGCGGCACAAATCGTGCTTACACAATGGAAATAGTGTCCAACTACTCAAGCAATCTGCCCGGCGCCATGTTGGAAAGACACCTATTTTTATCAAAAGCTATTCATAAACTTGACTAAAAAAATAAAAGTTGGATATCAATTGAAAGACAAATTAGTTCTTAATGCAATCGCTGAATTACATTTCTAAAATTATCCTTACTGTGCAATACAGGGTTCGCCAAAGCGAAGCTACACAAAAAAAAATGGCGATATATGCGTTTAACATTTTTCAACAGAACAACGATTTATCATCATAAATAGTTCTTACTATGAGCTGATCTTCCATCAGAATCTTGGGCAATGTATCCTTTCTCCGGTCTAATCGTCTTTTGGTCGAAAGATGTCCTCTTGTCCCGTCGAAATGGCCACTAACGTTCGACCGGTACTGGAAACGTGCCCAGCGCTTCAAAGTGCATCACAAAGAAATGCCTCAAAATCGCACTAAACGGATATAAATTGCTATAAAACGGTTTAAATTAACTACCTTATGATGTTTTTAACACCTATAACGAGTAAAAACATGACCGGCGATATATAAGTGGCTAAACCAAAGCTTGGAAGGAGGCCAGTCCCGACGTCCATCGTGCGTCAGGCGCAGGAAGAAAAGAAAGCTACTTCCGCCTTGTGCTCTTTTATACAGGCCCTGATTGCGCAATCGACTCCATTCAAATTGTCACCTCTTACTGACATCTAGAGGAAGGCGTGGGCAGTGTTTGTATCCTCATAGCATTTACAGGGACATTAAAACTGACCTGGGACCAGAGGCCAAGATTTCTGAAATCTCACTCCCTGTCAGGAAAAGTGCTGTAGAATGAGTTCTGTTCCACTCAGAGACATAATTCAAACGGCTATAGAAACTAGAGAGGGTTTTCTATCCAATAATAACAATAATATGCATATTGTACGAGCAAGAATTGAGTACTAGGCAGTTTAATTTGGAGACGAATTTATGCTAAGTCGAAACAGCACCCCCCATAGGCTCAAGAAGTTTTAATGAGATGGAGGTAGAGATGGTGGGGCAAGGCAATGTAGGCCTCCAGGCTAATTTGGCTGAATTACGTATGGACCTGGGTAGTTTTTTCCAGGTTAAAGCAAAGGGAGCACTTGTAAGAGCTAGGTTCTCCATGCTCAAGGAGATGGATGCTCCCAGCTCCTTCTTCTTCGGTTTGGAAAGACAGAGCGGTGAAGCTAAGGGTATGCATTGTCTACGGCTGTCTGATGGGCGGGTGACCTCTGTGGTGGGAGAGATGCGGGAATGAACAGTGGAGATTTATACTGAGTTGTATAGGGCAGAAATGTGTGATCCTATGTGTGCTAGGTCTTGTTCGCAGGACTCCCTAAGCTTTCTCTGGCACAGAGGGATGAAATGGGCATTCCTCTGTTGTCCCATGAACTGGCAGAGGCCGTAACCCAGATTTCCCCCAGGGGTCGATGGACTCCCAGTGGAGTTTTATAAAAAATCTGGGGAATAATTGGACTGGACTTCTTTTGCATGTTGCGTGAATGCGTTGGGGTAAGAAAGTTGCCGGTGAGCTGCCGTCGAGCTTCTCTGACTCTCCTGCCCAAAAAAGGGGACTTGTGTGAACTTAAGAACTGGAGGCCTGTGTCATTGATCTGTGCGGACTACACAATATTTGCCAAGGTCCTCTCTAACAAACTGAAGTCCCATCTGGACTCGATAGTACATAAGGTCCAAACATATTGTGTACTGGGACGCTCAATCACGAACAACTTGTTCTTAATCAGGGACATGTTGGACTTATCGAGATGTTCTAATGTGAACTTAAGACTGGTCTTTTTAGATCAAGAGGAGGCTTTTGATAGAGTGGACCATGAGTATCTGTTTAATGTGATGTCTGTGTTCGGGTTTGGGAAGAGTTTTTTGACCTGTGTGAAGATGTTGCATGCGGGGGCATCATGTATGGTCAAGGTGGGAGGGGGGCTCATTAGGCCAGTCTGGGTGAGACGGGGCATTAGACAAGGATGACCTCTATCTGGCAGTTATATACACTAGCCATTGAGCCTGTTTTGGGCCTGCTGCGCAGGAGACTGTAGGGAGTGTGCTGGACAGGCATGGGTGTGGTGACGGGCATAGCAGTGTCAGCATATGCTGATGACATTTCTCTGATGGTAGGATATGCAGGTACTAGAGACCAGTCGGAAGGTGTACGAGGGAAGGTAAACTGGGGCAAGAGCAAAGCTCTGTTATGTGGGGCATGGGGGGATAGGGCCCCTCCTTTGATTCCAGTGGGGTTATGAAGGGCTTAAAGTTTTGTAGGTGTACCTGGGCTCGGAGAGGTGGGTCAGGAAGAACTGGGAGGGGCTGTTACAGGCAGTGGTGTCAAGACTGGCCAGGTGGAGGTGGCTCCTGTCCCAAGTGTCATATAGAGGGAGGATGGCCAGTGTCCGATAGATGGTGCGCAGAGTGGGGGTTTCGGTACTCAGGGCTGAGCGGTGCTTGTACCCAAGGGTTCCGGCAGCACTCTACAGCCATCAGTGGAGACATCAAAGCCATGTTTCATCAGATTCGTCTACTGCCTTCCGACACCACACTGCTCCGGTTCATATGGCGAGATATGGAACGAGACGCAGAGCCCACCATCTATGAATGGCAAGTACTCCCATTTGGCACCACCTGCAGTCCTTGCTGTGCCATATACGCTCTGCAGAGACACGCACGGGAGCACCCAGACAGTGACCCAGAAGTATGGGATTCAGTGGAAAATGCCTTCTATGTGGATAACTGCTTACAGAGCATCCTCGAGCACTCCTCGATAAAGTACGGAATCTCCTGTCCAAAGGGGGATTTGAGGTCCGACAGTGGGCGAGTAACAGAGCGGAGGTTATCCAGCACCTCCCGCCACAAGCTAGGTCCAGTAGCAGTGAACTATGGCTATCGCAGTCTGGTGCTAACCCAAAAGAGCCCACTCTAGGACTGAGATGGAGCTGCATACCGGATAACCTTGGGTACAAGCACCGCTCAGCCCTGAGTACCGAAACCCCCACTCTGCGCACCATCTATCGGACACTGGCCAGTCAATACGATCCCCTTGGGTATATCCTGCCATACACAACCCGGGCCAAAGTCTTAGTCCAGGACCTGTGGCAGACCAAGAGGGACTGGGATGAACCGATCCACCCGGCTGACCTAGTGGAACGATGGATCTGTTGGGAAACAGAGTTATCGGAGCTCTCTGAAGTCCAAATGCCAAGATGTTATGTACCACCCTGTGCTGACCAACTGGGATCATGCCTGGAATTGCATGTGTTCTGTGACGCTTCGGAACGAGCTTATGGGGCGGTTTCCTATCTAAGAGTGGAGGATAAGGCAGGACACACCCATGTCTCCTTTGTCATGGCCAGGTCCAGGGTCGCACCCAAGAAGCAGTTGTCAATGCCTAGGCTGGAACTCAGTGCTGCCCTTTCCGGAGCCCAGTTGGCCTCTACCTTGCGAGCCGAGCTCACCTTGCCAATCCAAAGGGTCATCTACTGGAGTGATTCGACCACTGTATTGACCTGACTCACATCGGAGTCCTGCAGGTATAAGGTGTTTGTCGGAACTCGCATTGCGGAAATCCAAGACCTGACAGAAGTCCAGGACTGGAGGTATGTTGATAGCATAAACAATCCTGCTGATGACGTTACTCGCGGTAAAACCCTTAAGGAACTGGCTCAACCCCATCGCTGGAGCTTGGGACCACCATTCTTGTCCCAACCAGAGAACGAGTGGCCGAAAGCCCCCAGGCGTGCGGCTCCTCCGCAACCATTTGAAGCTCATGAGTTAAGGAAGTCCGCCCAATGTTACAGCATCTCTACGGAACCAACAACAGCTCTCCCTGACCTAGCACAATCCCAAACACTGCCGGATCTGATCGCCGCCACAAACCAGACCTCAGATGGGGTGGCTTCTATACCTACCTCCCTCGCGGCAGAGACACTACTCCTCCAGCATGCACAAGCAGTTAGCTTCCCTGAGGAGCTAAAAGCTCTGAAAGCTGGTAGGGAAGTTACTAAGGAGAGCCGTCTTCTCTCTCTCGCCCCAGAATATGATCAAATCCTTGGAGTAATCAGAGTCGGAGGGAGGCTGCGCCGAGCAGAAGTTTTGGACCCCGACGCTATCCACCCAATTATCCTTGACTCCAGACACCCTCTTACCTGGCTCCTCATCAAGAGTTATGATGAAAAGCTTCTCCACCCAGGGCCAGAGAGGGTCTATGGGGAGATGAGGCAGAAGTACTGGATACTTGGAGGACGAGGAGCCATTCGTAAGCACCAATACGCCTGCGTAGAATGTCAGAGATGGCGGGCTGGAGCCACTGTGCCCAAGATGGCAGATTTACCCCCTGCTCGCTTGCGCCTTCTCAAACCACCCTTCTGGTCAACAGGAGTAGATTGCTTTGGTCCCTTGACGATCAAGCTAGGTCGTCGAGTGGAAAAGCGCTGGGGCATTCTATTCAAGTGTTTGACGACTAGGTGTGTCCACCTGGACCTACTGGAGAGTTTGGATACTGAAGCCTTCCTCATGGCCCTACGGCGGTTTATCTCCCGACGTGGGAAACCCTACGAGATCCTGGCTGACAGAGGCACAAACTTCAAGGCAGGAGAAGCCAGGTTGGAGGAAGCCTTCCAAGCCATGGAACCCAGCCTCCAGGATCAGCTGATGGACCAACAAATCTTATTCAAATATAACCCTCCAGGAGCTCCTCATTTTGGAGGAACATGGGAGCGAGAGATCAAATCTGTAAAGACGGCAATACGAGTCGTCCTGGGAGACCAAACTGTCACTGAAACTGTCTTGCGGACCGTCCTGATAGAGGTGGAAGGGATATTGAAATCCAAACCCTTGGGATATCTCTCTGCAGATATCGCTGACCCCAATCCGGTTACACCGAATATGCTCTTGATGGGACGCCGAGATGCGTCACTTCCTCAAGCCATGTATGCTGATACCAACCTCGTTGGCAGACGCCGGTGGCGACACAGCCAGATCTTGGCTGGGCATTTCTGGGCCCGATTCATTCGGGATTACCTACCAAGCCTACAGCACAGACGGAAATGGCGGAGAGAAATGGCCAGCCTGGAAACTGGCCAAGTAGTAATGGTGGTGGACCCTCAGCTGCCTCGAGCCTCCTGGCCGGTGGGACGTATCACTAAGACCATGCCTGGGACCGATGGTCGCATTAGATCAGTGGAGATCCAGGTAAAGAACCGGACATATATTAGGCCAGTTGCTCGACTAATTCCTCTTCCTGAGATGACGGAGGACGGGGAGCAATGAGCCTTTTTGAGGAGTGTGGAATTTAACCTGTTTGGCGTGCAAGCCCGACGTCGGTACATTTATGACAACAGCCACTTCAAGTGCAGGGCGCGAAATTCAAAATATATATTTTTTAAATATTTAACTTTCACACATTAACAAGTCCAATACAGCATATGAAAGGTACAGATCTTGTGAATCCAGCCAACATGTCCGATTTTTAAAATGTTTTACAGGGAAGACAAAATATGTAAATCTATTAGCTAACCACGTTAGCAAAAGACTCCACTTTTATTACTCCATCAGTTTTTGACTCCATCAGTAGCTATCACAAATTCGGCCAAATAAAGATATAAATAGCCACTAACCAAGAAACAACCTCATCAGATGACAGTCTGATAACATATTTATTGTATAGCATATGTTTTTTTCGAAAAATGTGCATATTTCAGGTATAAATCATAGTTTACATTGCAGCTACAGTCAGAAATTGCACCGAAAGCAGACAGAAAAATTACAGACACCAACGCCAAATAACTAAATACTCATCATAAAACATTTCTGAAAAATACATAGTGTACAGCAATTGAAAGACAGGCATCTTGTGATTCCAGACAATATTAGCGATTTATCAAGTGTTTTACAGCGAAAACACAATATAGCGTTATATTAGCGTAGCCACAATAGCCAGAAACACTTGGGCGCCGACGACCAGTTCACATGCACGACAGATATTAGAAATAGCATCATAAAATGTTTCTTACTTTTGGTGATCTTCCGTCAGAATGTTGGACAAGGTGTCCTTTGTCCAGAACAGTCGTTGTTTGGATCTGGAACGGCAAATTTCCCTCTTGATTTAGCATGGGCACTTGCCAAGTGGCACGGATCTCTCCAACGTCAACAAAGTCAGAGAACGGAACACGGCAAAACTCCCGAAAAAATTTCAATAATCTGATTAAACTATATTGAAAAAACATACTTTACGATGATATGGTCACATGTATCAAATAAAATCTAAACCGGAGATGTTAGTCGTCCATAACGACAGCTAAACAGAAGGCAAATCCATGTCCTCTTTCGCGCGCTCCAGAAACAGGAAATGGACGGTCACGTCATACAAAGAGCTTTAATTCCACCTCAGACCAAGATAGACACGACATTTCTTCTCTCACCGCCTCTTGACAACCAGGGGAAGGTGTATGAAGTGTACGTAGACTCTTACGTTCATTGCCCATGTATAGGCATGGAGTTGAACAGAGCATCGATTTCTGACATTCCACTTCCTGGTCAGGAAATGTGCTGCAGAAGGAGTTCTGTTTCACTCAGAGAAATAATTCAAACGGTTTTAGAAACTAGAGAGTGTTTTCTATCCAATAGTAATAATAATATGCATATTGTACGAGCAAGAATTGAGTACGAGGCCGTTTGAAATGGGCACGATTTAACTGGCTACTCAATACTGCCCCTTGCAGCCATAAGAAGTTAACAAATTTCCAGGGTGGCTGTAGAAAAGGCCCATGGAGTTGGTGGAATAATCCTTTAATTCATGGCCACTTACTCAGCTGGGCTAAGGGCGCTTTAATTAGGTCAGGTGGCAATGACCGACAGATCTCATCCACATAAAAGGAGGAAAACGGCATCGCCTGATCTTGCTGCTTTCTCTTCCTTAACTCCGTCTGCTTGAGAAGTTCTGTGCGTCCATGAATCCACGTAAGTCCACCGACTCTGTTACCTTTCATCTGAACTATCTGTTGCGATCGGGAGAGTGGGCCATCAGTTATTGTTTATAGTTATTATCGCGGAGCGCGGCTTGGAGCGCACGCTTCAAACATATTGTGTAATGTGAATTGTAAATGATCGCGGCCATACGGATCCTCATAGGCCAATTATGCAATCGATATGGTTAATATGTAATTAAATTAATTCCATGTACACATGAAGACCAATTGAAAGGGTGAAATGAGAAAAGTCATTGTTTGCTAACTGATCGACTTTGATATCAAACTAAAGGAGATTATAGATTGAATGACCATTCACTGTTTGTATTTATTTCATGATTTATGATAAATAGTTAAGAGCCTAAATGACTCACAGGTGATTACTATTGACTTCTTAATGAACTGGATTGTTGAATTCCCTAATTATGTTAATAATGAATGATTGTTATGATTTGATCTTTGTGATTATGAATTTGATTGGATACATGTTATTTTGTTTCCTTTGTTATGCAGCACAGACTACTCAGTAAATATACCACTTTATGGTTAAAAGAATTCCTGCCTCAGTCTCATCCATTCTTCTGTCACCTGACACGTGACCACCTGTTCACCTTCACTGTCAGTCATCCTACCTGTCCAGCTACCCACACAGATTCCACTAATCTTTCACTGATAATCAACAACCTGGTGGCATAAACTGGCTGTCATCAACCCTTCCGCCGGTCTGCTCACAAACCTGCAACGCAAGCTGGTGGACTTTTTCTGGTTGGGCCATCACTGGCTGAGGGCAGCAGTGTTGTACATGACCGTCCACGAAGGAGGACAGGGCCTGGTGGAACTGGAGAGCAGGATGGCTGCTTTCCGGCTAAAGGCGGTGCAGAGACTGCTGTACCATACTGAAGTTGGCTGGAGGGAACCAGCATGCGCGCTGCTGAGGAGAGCTGGCGGATTAGGGTTGGACAGGCAGCTGTTCCTCATGAAGCTGGAGAGGCTGAGTACAGCAGGTCTCTCAGATTTTTACTCTGCAGTGCTGAGGGCCTGGCAGCTGCTAAGGCCCACACGAGAAGGGGGTGTAGAGCCTGGGCTGTGGGTGTGGGAGGAGCCTATCTTCCACAACCCAGCCATCCCTTTGAGATTGGTTCAGTCGGTCACCCTGCAGAGGCAACTGAGGGCAGCGGGTTTACAAAGGCTGGGTGACCTGCGACTGCAGGGAGAGGAGGGGTGGAAAACTCCGGAAGTCCTGGCACAACAAACATGAATAACGTCTCTTAGGCTGCTGGAGAGATTCCTGGAGGACGTCCAGGAGGCACTGTCTGAGCCGGTAAGGGGGATGTTTGAGCAGCCAAAGGGAGAGGGGCCACCAATGTTTCCGCCACTGCAGGTGTCGGCAGAGACTGGAGACTGGCAAGGGGAACTGGAGGGCTTGTTAGATTTTAACACTCTGAGCCTGGGAGAGTTTGAGGGGGTGGGAGGTAAAGACCTCTACAACCTCTCCATTAAGGTAAGGAACATTAGGAGCCTAACAAGAGTGAAGGCACATCAGTGGCAGGGGTATGTGGGGCGGAGAGTATGGTGGGTTTTAGATGGAGGGGGATTTACAAACCCCCAGTACCAAAGAGGTCAGGGGACCTCCAGTGGAGGGTTCTTCATGGAGCCCTTGCCACTAACAGCTGGTTGGTACGGTTTGGAACGGGAATCGGGCAGGGGTGTCCTTTCTGTGTTATGAAAGAAACTGTGATTCATGTGTTTTCTGTGTGCGCCAGGTTAATGCCACTGTTGGAATGTCTGTGTGAGAGGTTGGGGGTGGTTTTTACTGTTGGGATGTTTTTAATGGGGTACAGGTATTCGAATAAGGAGAAGGCCAAATGTGCTTTTAATGAAATGAGATGGTTTCATTAAAGAAAGACCAAAAGTCAAAAAGTCTCTCTCTCTCTCCCCCCCCCCCCCCCCAACCCCCTGTTCCTCTCTGCTGTTTATGATCACCAGGTCTGCTCCTCTCTCCAGACAGTCCTGTTTGCTGTAAGCCCAGGTTTTCCTCTCAGTAGACAGGAAGCAACATCTGAATCCCAACAGCCTCCATCCTTCAGGACACCTCAACACGGTCCTCATTGTTGGGACTGCAATGTCCCTCTCTTCCACCAGTGTTCTAGTACCTACATACAACACACACAGTGTCCACCATATTAGTTTTTAAATATTCGGATCTGGATTGCGTTCAAATAATATCTCCTTTCTCCGAAAGTGTTTGTTTGTCCAGTAATTCCCACAAATCTAAAAGCATTGGGTTGGTGTAGGTATGGGCACTAGAGTGAATTCCCATGTACCAGTCATTTCCATTCCATTCATGGAAAGAGAACACGTGCTCACACCTGGAGAAAGTAGAGATTATTGTGACAAGTGTCCTTCAGGACAGGTATTCCTGATTTTCAGACAACTGTTTAGCTCTGTTGAAGAAATCTTCTGTATGTCACACAAATTCTAACGTTGTATTTAACTGGTACACTCCACCCCAATGAACTAGTGTGAGGAATATGGTGGAAACTCCCCCCAGCCATGTTTGCACCAATGCAATGCACACTTCTGGAAAAGGGTAGAGAATCAGAATGCAGCCAGTGTCTACTGCATGTGCACACTTCAGGAGAAAGAAGGTTAGAGTAGAGGAATTGAGTCCTAGTAACTGACTTAAACTACACACCAAACTCGGAGAGCCTCTTCTCCAGCGCCACCTTCTTATTGGTCTAAACACTGAACCTGACCTTGACGCACTCTGCCTCAGTAACTGGTCTCTCTCCCTCAGTAACTGGACTCTCTGCCTCAGTAACTGGTCTCTCTGCCTCAGTAACTAGACTCTCTGCCTCAGTAACTGGTCTCTCTCCCTCAGTAACTGGACTCTCTGCCTCAGTAGCTTATCTCTCCCTCAGTAACTGGTCTCTCTGCCTCAGTAACTAGACTCTCTGCTTCAGTAACTGGTCTCTCTGCCTCAGTAACTGATCTCTCTCCCTCAGTAACTGGTCTCTCCCTCAGTAACTGATCTCTCCCTCAGTAACTGGTCTCTCTCCCTCAGTAACTGGACTCTCTGCTTCAGTAACTGATCTCTCCCTCAGTAATTGGTCTCTCTGCCTCAGTAACTGATCTCTCCCTCAGTAACTGGTCTCTCTGCCTCAGTAACTGGACTCTCTGCCTCAGTAACTTATCTCTCCCTCAGTAACTGGTCTCTCTGCCTCAGTAACTGGTCTCTCTGCCTCAGTAACTGGACTCTCTGCTTCAGTAACTGGTCTCTCTGCCTCAGTAACTGATCTCTCCCTCAGTAACTGGTCTCTCTCCCTCAGTAACTGGTCTCTCTCCCTCAGTAACTGATCTCTCTCCTTCAGCAGCTGGTCTCTGTCTGTAAACAGGTCAGTGATACCACTACTGGTATCTGGCTGGTCTCTGACATGTGCCAGGCCAGTGGTGTTGTAACAGGCCTCTATTTGGTCTCTTTCTTATGTGGAGCCGGCTAAAATAACACATATGGAGTCAGATAATGTTTTCCCTAGACGCTGATCTTGGGTCAATTTTGCTTTCCCCCCTGCTAAATGGTTAAGGTTAGAATTCGGGGAGGAGAAGTTGATCCTAGATCTCAGTTCTCTATTGACGTTGTCTACAGTTTTTATGTTTGTTTCAATCTACAGGTCCCACTAGCTATGTAACGTCAAGTCTCATCTGTAACTGGTCTCTTGTGATACTTGCTGTAGTGAGATAATGAAATACAATTTATGTTCCAAATTGCACCCTATTCCTGGCAGCCTATTCTGGTCAAAAGTAGTGTACTAAATATAAATAAGGTGCCATTTAGGAGACAGAACTCACTCACAGAAAGCCAGTCTCAGGGAGATGTTGAGAATGACTTGTAGAACACACAGCATTTCTAAACACACAGCAGCCAGCCTGTAGAGTCTTGTTCTTCCATCTGCAGAGGAACACGCACGAACACATACTAACACACCGACCTACACGCACGCGCGCACACACACTCAACTTACATCACTAACGATGACAACTGAACCAAGTGCAAATCAAAACTAGACGTTGAACTGATGTCTGTACCCAGTGGGATGATTTTACCAACTGAGACACAGAAGAAAATCTACCAAAACTTCACTAGTGTTGTTTTATTATATGGTTCTAGTGTTTGTCTAGTTATGTGTGTGTGTGTCACAGGAGGTTGGCAGCACCTTCATTGGGGAGGATGTGCTTGTGTTAATGACTGGAGCAGAATAGGTGGACAACACCAGAATAAAGGGTTGGATCATAACTAACCTTCCAAAAACATTAAAAAGAGGAAGAAAGATGTCAGGAACAGAATGAACAAGGGATGGAGAGGACGTTATACACAACAGTCTGGTCTACAAGGCTCCGTCCCAAATGGCATCCTATTTCCCTATGTAGTGCACTATATAGAGAATAGGGTGCCATTAAGGACACATTTTACGTCTGTTTCTTATTGGTGGATAGAGCCTTGACACATCTTGTCACTTGCTGTGGTCCACAGACAGAGAACAGAGGGAGAGGGTGTTCACCCAATGATGAGTGTGTAGCAGACAGGTCCTCTGATGCTTGGTGTTGCCATTGGTCACCTACATGTTGTCCCTTGTACAGTGAAGTTTGTAAGTAATTCTCACCTATCATTAGCATTGTTTTTGTTTGTGTGTGAGTGTGCCCTCTCAGTATCCAATCAGGAAGCTGGTATACCTTGTTAAAGACAATTGTTCCTTTTTTTTATTCAAAAGTGACTTTGTTATTCATATCATTAAAGTGATAAGCATTGGTTAATAATTGGTCCCAATTTTATTTTACTAAGCATAAGTCTATGGCAAGTCACATGACATGTTTCTAATAAAAATAAAGAAGAATCATTTTCCAGAGTACAGTATGTCTACATACTCTCCTCTAAATCTAAACACAACAATGATTTGTCTTCCTCATTCTCTTAATGTTCTTCTTCCTCCTCTGTCTCTCTCTGACACTAAACCTCTATCTCCTCTCATCCTTTCAACCCTATTAGAGGAGAAGGTCCAAGGTCCCTTCCCTAGGATTCTATTCTCCAATGTGTTTTGAGACAGAGTCTGTCATACCACAATTTCACCTCTATGGTGAGTTAATCTCTCACTTTAACCACTAGGTGGAATCATCACTTAACCATTCAGGACCTTATCCAACCATTAGAGGGAGAGAGAAAGGGAGAGAGAAAGAGAGACAGAGATAATGTTTGTTACTGTGGGTTATTGTTACACCACTTTCTCACAGATCCAGTTATGATATTTGTCACATTTGTCATCATTCCATGTCTGTACAGGGTCATCTTGTCCATAGTATATCTCAACACAGTCCTCCTGCCCACTATTATCAGGCTGTCCTGTCCCCCAGTACCTAAACAACACAGAGAACCAGACAGTCAGACACTCTGGTACAAACATCCTCCTCAATTATACACATAGTCCTATGTTTTACAGACACACTCTGTAAGATGATCATACCATTATCAAGAATGGAACATCAACACATTTAGTTTACATTTTCACATGTAAATATTACCTCGTTTCTATAATACATCTATAGTTCTCTTCAATGACATTCATGAGTGGAAACATACCTTTTTATGAACATGATTGGAAGCAATATATCTTTGTTGTTTTTAATCTCCATATCACACGGAAAAATGTTCAAATCTCTCACCCTGTGGTTAGTGATGTTCCATCCACCCACTTCCAGGTCCCCTCAGTAACAGAGTCAGTCAGACCAATCCAGGCTCTCAGGTGTGAAGACAAGTGTTGTTGTCAAGAAAGATGAAGATTATGTCACAATTGATATATTTATAAAATACTGCACATATATTAGTGTACTGATAAAAATTATACTTGCTCCACCTCTCTCTCTCTCACCCTCTCTCTCGCACCTGTTCCTCTCTGCTGTTTATGATCACCAGGTCTGCTCCTCTCTCCTGACAGTCCTGTCTGCTCTCCTCCCAGGTTGTCTTCTCAGTAGAGAGGAAGTACAAACTGGAGTCAAAGTATCTCCATCCCTCCTGACAATGCTGCTCTGTTGAAGAGCAAAGGTGAACACATTGAGAAAACTTACCCTGTATCTTTATACTCATAAACCCATTGATATATAATTATTGTTGATTTTACTTCTAATTAACCACAGTTATATCTCACCGATCACAAAAAGCTTTGCCTGAATATGGCCTTTCTCTTTAGTCAGGTTGTTGTATCTGGTCTGTAGCTGGTCTCTCTCTTCAGTCAGGTTGTTGTATCTGGTCTGTAGCTGGTCTCCCTCTTCAGTTGCGTTGATTTTATAGAGGGAGAAACTCTGGAACAAGTTGTTCCTTTTATCCTCAGGAACTTGAATTGCTCTGTTATCTATAAAGTGTAAACACAGTTATTAGGTAAAACACCAGGTAATTAGGCATAGTAACCAGTACCTCCTATAACTAGGTGATAAGCAATGAACTTGGACACAAACTCACAGTAGACAGACAGGCCTATGATCCCAGCCAGTAGAACACACAGCAGCCCCAGACACACTGCAGCAACTAGGAAGGGTCTCTTCACTGAGCTCTCAGGCTCTGTGAACACATACAATAGACTGTTTTGTTGTGTGTGTGTGTCACCTGCGTGCTGGTCTCCTGGTCCATTATTAGGAGCAGTGTCTGCTGTCTCTTCTCTCTTGGTGCTGGTCTCACCGTCTCTCAGGGTGTCTGCACTGATGTAGATATCCACAATCCTCTCCTCCATCTCACCTCTGTCAAACTTGACCTTCTTGTTCATATCTGGTTCAGTATAGATGACATTTGACATCTTTAACAATGCCTGGGTCTTTCTTTCCATGTAGGTCTACTATACATTAAGTCTCTGCTTCTAGAATTAATGTGGTCTTCCAACATGGCCGCCAGGAGGCGTAGTACGTCAAAATAGAACAAGTTTGCATACTTGAGTGAGTAATTGTGTGTGTACTTGTGTTCATGTGTACTTGTGAGAGATTGTTACAGTGGTTATTGTTAAAACATTTTCTGCAACACAATATAAATCATTCCATGTCTCTACATGGTCATCTGTCCAGAGTACATCTCAACACAGTCCTCCTGTCCAGGAAATGGGACTTGCTATTTGTGATGATGGACAGGACACTATTATACCAGGAAGATATAGATCATAGAGGGGAAGTGGACAACAAAGGCTAGTTGTTAAAATATATTAAATATCATATGTAACAGCCCCAAGATAATTCAGGGAGTGTCCAGAACTCCTTCCTTTCACCTTTCTGCTGATCTGGACCCTCTGTTTACTCCCAAATATGCATCAACATGTTCAGGAGGTCCAGGACTACAAACATGGGTCATTATAATGTCCATACAATAGATTTGACTAAACAAACTGCTCCAAGTGTATATTGCGGGTGGGTAGTCTTAACCAGTGAGGATGAGATTTTGAGTGACAGCTGTTTGAATGACTGAAAATATCCACTTCACTCTTTTGGGACCGTTATATGGGAACAGCAGTCAAATATGAGCATTTGATATTGTATGTGACTTGACAACAAAGACTGATGGTCAAAGATGATTAAGTAACATCCTTTGAGATCCTTTTATATCTCTATTACACTCATTGATTAGTGATACAGTCAACTCCTATACAGTGTATGTAATGGTGGTTTGGTACTGTTGAGAATGTTATCACCAGGCCTAAACTGGAGCATGTAAATATCTGTAGAATACATTTGTATTGAACATTATTTGTTTGCACAAAGTCAAATGTACTAACTTCATGTTGCCTCTGATGATATGTCAAACATAACTACTGGTACACAGGAAGCTACAAACAGGAAATAAGTAGGACTTTTATTAATATAATACAACAAACAAATACAACAATAGGTGCATTTGAATGCGTCTGTGTACCTCCATGCATGTGTGCGTGTGTGTGTGTGTGTGTGTGTGTGTGTGTGAAAATGTGTGTAAGTGTGATAGAGGGAGAGTGTGTGTGTGTGTGTGTGTGTGTGTGTGTGTGTGTGAGTGCGTGCTTGCGTGTGCGAGAGAGCGAGAGAGAGAGAGAGAATGAAGAACAAAGTTGTGTACAATATAAACTGCTATATGTGTTACAGTATGTTGTCATGGTGATGTTAAAACACTTTCTCACAAATCCAGTTGAGTTTCCCGTCACATGACATGTCATTCCATGCCTTAAGTGGAGTCCAATCTTTATGTATCTCAACACAGTCCTCTTCCCCAGTAGGATCTTCACTATCAGGCTGCTTGTCATTCCAGTACCTACAGGGTTAACAACAGTCAGATATCATGGTTAATACCAGTACCTACAGGGTTAACAACAGTCAGATATCATGGTTAATACCAGTACCTACAGGGTTAATAACAGTCAGATATCATGGTTAATACCAGTACCTACAGTGTTAAAAACACTCAGATATCATGGTTAATACCAGTACCTACAGAGTTAAAAACACTCAGATATCATGGTTAATACCAGTACCTACAGGGTTAAAAGCAGTCAGATATCATGGTTAATACCAGTACCTACAGGGTTAAAAACAGTCAGATATCATGGTTAATACCAGTACCTACAGGGTTAAAAAAATGTCAGATATCATAGTTAATACCAGTACCTACATGGTTAAAAACAGTCATATATCGTGGTTAATACCAGTACCTACATGGTTAACAACAGTCAGATATCATGGTTAATACCAGTACCTACAGGGTTAAAAACAGTCAGATATCATGGTTAATACCAGTACCTACATGGTTAACAACAGTCAGATATCATGGTTAATACTAGTACCTACAGGGTTAAAAACAGTCAGATATCATAGTTAATACCAGTACCTACATGGTTAAAAACAGTCAGATATCATGGTTAATACCAGTACCTACAGGGTTAATAACAGTCAGATATCATAGTTAATACCAGTACCTACAGGGTTAAAAACAGTCAGATATCATGGTTAATACCAGTACCTACATGGTTAACAACAGTCAGATATCATGGTTAATACTAGTACCTACAGGGTTAAAAACAGTCAGATATCATGGTTAATACCAGTACCTACAGGGTTAAAAACAGTCAGATATCATGGTTAATACCAGTACCTACATGGTTAACAACAGTCAGATATCATGGTTAATACCAGTACCTACAGGGTTAATAACAGTCAGATATCATAGTTAATACCAGTACCTACATGGTTAAAAACAGTCAGATATCATAGTTAATACCAGTACCTACAGGGTTAAAAACAGTCAGATATCATGGTTAATACCAGTACCTACATGGTTAACAACAGTCAGATATCATGGTTAATACTAGTACCTACAGGGTTAAAAACAGTCAGATATCATAGTTAATACCAGTACCTACATGGTTAAAAACAGTCAGATATCATGGTTAATACCAGTACCTACAGGGTTAATAACAGTCAGATATCATGGTTAATACCAGTACCTACAGGGTTAACAACAGTTAGATATCATGGTTAATACCAGTACCTACATGGTTAAAAACAGTCAGATATCCTGGTTAATACCAGTACCTACAGGGTTAACAACAGTCAGATGTCATGGTTAATACCAGTACCTATAGGGTTAACAACAGTCAGATATCATGGTTAATACCAGTACCTACAGGGTTAACAACAGTCATATATCATGATTAATACCAGTACCTACAGGGTTAACAACAGTTAGATATCATGGTTAATACCAGTACCTACAGGGTTAAAAACAGTCAGATATCATGGTTAATAACAGTACATACAGGGTTAAAAACAGTCAGATATCATGTTTAATACCAGTACCTACAGGGTTAAAAACAGTCAGATATCATGGTTAATACCAGTACCTACAGGGTTAAAAACAGTCAGATATCATGGTTAATACCAGTACCTACAGGGTTAAAACAGTCAGATATCATGGTTAATACCAGTACCTACAGGGTTAAAAACAGTCAGATATCATGGTTAATACCAGTACATACAGGATTAACAACAGTCAGATATCATGGTTAATACCAGTACCTACAGGGTTAACAACAGTCAGATATCATGGTTAATACCAGTACCTACAGGGTTAACAACAATAAGACATCACAGTAACAACATCATAATACTAAATAATATGTAGACATTTTTCATCTTATAGTTAACTGTGTTGACTGGTATCATCAATGTCAGTAACCTGTATAGAAAAAGGTTGAAAGGAGCCTTATTGACAGATTAGTTATCATCTCTCACCTTGTGGTCAGTGGGGTGCCGTCCACCCATTTCCAGGTCCCCTCCTTAACAGAGTCAGTCAGACCAATCCAGACTCTCTTCTTGAGGTTGAAGAGAAATGTCTGTTGTTGAGAAAGATAAATTAACAGACATTTATGTTTGATCATATCTACCCCCTGCACACCCATCGCCTCTCCCTCTCCCTCTCACCTGTTCCTTATCACTGTTTATGATCACCAGGTCTGCTCCTCTCTTCAGACAGTCCTGTCTGCTCTCCTTCCAGGTTTTAGTCTCAGTAGACAGGAAGTACCAACTGGATTCAAACTTCTGCCAGCCTTCAGGACAGATTTGAAAATATTGATGAAAATACGAATTTCCTTCAATTTATCACACTGGACACTTAATGAAAGAACACAGACTGATGATTAGTTGTGTGGTATTAATGGTAATGTATTACTGTAGGTTTACTCACTGAGATTGGTAAGCCTCCAGTTAAGAAAATCTCTCTCAGTCTGTAGCTTGTCTCTCTCTTTAGTCATGGCGTTGTAACTAGTCTGTAGCTGGTCTCTCTCTTTAGTCATGGTGTTGTAACTGGTCTGTAGCTGGTCGCTCTCTTCAGTCAGGTTGTTGTAACTGGTCTGTAGGTTGGCTCTCTCTTTAGTCATGGTGTTGTAACTGGTCTGTATCTGGTATCTCTCTTTAGTCAGGGTGTTGTAACTGGTCTGTAGCTGGTCTCTCTCTTTAGTCAGGGTGTTGTAACTGGTCTGTATCTGGTATCTCTCTTTAGTCAGGTTGTTGTTGCTGGTCTGTAGCTGTTCTATCTCTGCAGATGAGTTGGTCTTATAGGCTATGAAGCTCTTAGAGACCCCATCATCTGTTATAACAACAACAAAGTGTATCAATAAAATAGATAATCTGGTGAATTGTAAGTGAATGCTGGTGAATTGTAGGAATTGTAACTTAAGACTTACAGTAGACAGACAGGCCTATGATCCCAGCCAGTAGAACACACAGCAGCCCCAGACACAATGCAACAACTCTGGAGGATCTCTTCTCTGAGCTATCAGGCTCTGTGGAGACAGATACTGTACATAGCATCAATGAGACACAATAACACTTTTAAAGTGATATTTTCTCACCCCATCTCTCTTCCTGTTGAGGGGGACTTGTGGTTGTTAAAGATACAGCTTCTCACATTAACAGGAAATATAGTGACCAGTTAGTTATCTCCTAGCCTTGCTAACGTTAGCCAGCTAGCTAATAATAGTAGAATTCATATGTTTAGGACATTCGTAACATATTGTACGTTTTGCAAATTCATAACATATACACATTGTAATTCGTAACATATCATACAAAATGTAATTCGTAACATCATAGAAATTGTAATTTGTAACATACCAAATGGATCATGGACATCCACAACTTGATACATATCATATGATACCTATCATATTACACTAAATGGAGTGACTCGGATTTACGTACAGAATAATAAGAAATGCAATGAGACCAGGTTGGAAATACACATTGGCGATTTGCATTGGACTTTATGAACATGAAAATGAATGTTTCTGCAGTTAGTATACATCCTAAAATACAGAGCCTCGAACATTTCAGAACATTTAACCTCTAGTCTTAAAGGAACAACGTTTGTTACAGTTTATTTTACTCAGTTGAATTTTGAAGCCTTGGTGCATGGGGCATCGACCAACCTCATCACATTAACATGAGGTAAATTGTTTATGCGGCAAGTGGAAAGATAATAACCATTAGTATAAACTTCCACGTGTGTGTCTCTATGACTACGGTGTATTTACCAGTGTTCTGAGATTCAGGTTGTTTATCTATGGTCCTGTTCACAGTATCCTGTCCACAGCTCTTCCTGTCTACATTAGCATAAATCTCCTCAGACTGCTCCATATAAAGGCTAATTCTAATTACTACCTTAAAATATGCTTTGGTACTTTATGTATCTACACACAGTACAACAGACAGTATATTATGTTTTATATCCTGTTAAACAGCTGCTTTAGTTTAACAGTCTGTTGTGTCTGAGAACGTACAGTGTTATAGATGTAGGGGGGACTTCACACCTTAACCAGTGGTTTGAGCAGACAGCAACCTCCAGGAAGAGACACAACAGCAGATAGACACCATGATGAGTGTGTGGGTATGTAGCAGACAGGTCCACTGTTGTATGGTGCATTGTGTTGCCGTTGGTAACCTACACGTTGTCCCTTGTACAGTGAAGGTTGTGAGTCATTCTCATCTTCTATTAGCATTGTTTTTTTTGTATGTATGTGTGTGTGTGTGTGTGTGTGTGTGTGTGTGTGTGTGTGTGTGTGTGTGTGTGTGTGTGTGTGTGTGTGTGTGTGTGTGTGTGTGTGTGTGTGTGTGTGTGTGTGTTTCCTCTCAGTAATGTTCTGCCCTCTGTGTGTGTCCAGGTCACACTGTTTTAAGTATCCAATCACATTCAATCAGGAAGCTGGTAGACCTTGTTAAAGAACTTTGTTCCTTCATTTATTAATCTGTGCTTTGTTATTCTTATTATTAAAGTGATAAGCATAGGCTAATAATAGGTCCCACTTTTTTGCAAAATCACATGACATGTTTCTAATAAAAATAAAGAAGAATCATTTTCCAGAGTACAGTATGACTACATACTCTCCTCTAAATCTAAACAGAACAATTATTTGTCTTATCTCTTAATTTTCAGCTTCCTCCTCTATGTCTCTCTCTGACATTAACCTCTAATTCCTCCCAAACCCGGATCCGGGAGCACCCCCCACAGTAAAAAAGCTGACTAGCATAGCCTAGCATAGCGTCACAAGTAAATACTAGCATCTAAATATCATTAAATCACAAGTCCAAGACACCAGATGAAAGATACACATCTTGTGAATCCAGCCATCATTTCTGATTTTTAAAATGTTTTACAGGGAAGACACAATATGTAAATCTATTAGCTAACCACGTTAGCAAAAGACACCACTTTTTTTACTCCACCAGTTTTTTACTCCATCAGTAGCTATCACAAATTCGACCAAATAAAGATATATATAGCCACTAACCAAGAAACAACTTCATAAGATGACAGTCTGATAACATATTTATTGTATAGCATATGTTGTTTTTAGAAAAATGTGCATATTTCAGGTATAAATCATAGTTCTACATTGCAGCTGCAATCTGAAATAGTGCTGAAGCTGCCAGAATAATTACAGAGACCAACGTCAAATACCTAATTACTCATCTTAAAACATTTCTGAAAAATACACAGCGTACAGCAAATGAAAGCCCAACATCTTGTGAATCCAGCCAATATGTCAGATTTTTTAAGTGTTTTACAGCGAAAACACAATATAGCATTATATTAGCTTAGCACAATAGCCAGAAACACAAGCAATTTACCAGCAGCACAGGTTAGCGATCGTAACAATACAGCAAAAGATATATAATTTTGGACTAACCTTGATATACTTCGTCAGGTGACAGTCCTGTAACATCATATTACACAATGCATATAGGTTTTGTTCGAAAATGTGCATATTTAGCAGCACAAATCGTTGTTATACAATGTGATCAGTGGCAACAGGTCATGCATTCTGGCCGGCGCCATCTTGGAAAGGCACCTAAGTTTACGATTATTTATCGATTAAGATTGACTAAAAAATACAGGTTGGACAGCAAATGAAAGATGCATTAGTTATTAATGCAACCGCTGAGTTAGATTTTTTTAAATTAACGTTACTAGACATACAGTGTGCGTTACAGCCAGACTAGTGCCGCAATAACGGCGGACAAATCCGTTTACATTTTTCCACATAAATACGGAATAACATCATAAATAGCTCTTACTTTTGGACGAGCTTCCATCAGAATCTTGGGCAAGGTGTCCTTTGTCCAAAAGAATCGTTGCTTGGTTGTAAAACGTCGTCTTCAACTTCGGAATTAGCAGCTAACAATAGTTATGTGGCCACAACATTCCCAAATCCCCAAAACGCAATACTAAGGAAATTCCGAAAATAGCAATATACTCGCATAAACTAATATAACTCGGTTTAAAATAACTTCGTTATGATGTTTCTAACACCTATATCAAATTAAATTACAGACGGATATAGCTAAGGCCGATAACTGAGCGTTTCAAAATGCCATCTTGAGGTCTTGCTTTGCGCAATGACGAACGAGGAAAAGAGAGCGCACTTCGTTCCTTGGCCTTTTATAAGCTCTGAGATCTACGTAGAAGCTCCATTCCACTTCTCATTGGTTACTGACATCCAGGGGAAGGCGGGTGCAGTTCATGACAACCCATAGGATGCATACAGAGTTTTAAACTGATCCTAGAACAGAGTCAACATTTTCAGATTTTGCAGTACCTATCAGGAATTTCGCTGCCAAACGAGTTCTGTTTCACTCAGAGAAATAATTCAAACGGTTTTAGAAACTAGAGAGTGTTTTCTATCCAATAGTAATAATAATATGCATATTGTACGAGCAAGAATTGAGTACGAGGCAGTTTAATTTGGGAACGCTAAATGTCGAAGTTGAAACAGCACCCCCTGTAGTGTCAAGAGGTTTTTAAGGCTCTATCTCAATTAGTCTCTCCTCTCATCCTATCTCCTCACCTCCTCATATCTACTCCTTTCTCCTCTCCTCCTATCTCCTCTTATCTCCTCTCCTCCTATCTCCTCTCCTCCTATCTCCTCTTATCTCCTCTCCTCCTATCTCCTCTCCTCCGATCTCCTCTCCTCCCATCCTCTTATCTCTTCTCCTCCTATCTCCTCTCCTCCTATCTCCTCTGCTCTTATCTCCTCTCCTCCATATCACTGTATCCAACAATCAACATAGTATTGACTACCAGCTAGCTAATGTTAGTAGAATTCATATCTTTAGGACATTCGTAACATATTGTATGTTTTTGCAAATTTGTAACATATCATACACATTGTAATTTGTAACATATCATACAAAATGGATGATGGTCATCCACACATTGATACATACCATATGAAAGGTAATATATCATATTATAATGGAGTGTCTCTGATTTACGTACGGAATAATACAAAATGTTTTGAGACTAGGTTGGACTAGGTTGGACTTATCAGCATAGTAATTACTAGACTACCAGAAAAACAATGAGAGAGAGAGCTTCCAATCATGTTCCTAAAAATATATGTTTTGACTCATGGATGTCATTTCATGAGAACTGTAGATGTATTATAGAAGCCAAGTACTATTTGCATTTGAAAATGTAATGGAAAGAGAGAGAGACAAAAAATGTGTTGATAATGGTATGCTCATCTTTGACAGTGTCTTTAATGCTGTAAAAACATAGGACTAGATGACCCTGTAAAGACATGGAATGATGACAATTGTGGCAAATATCAAAACTGGATCTCTCTCTCTCGCTCTCTCTCTCTCTCTCTCTCTCTCTCTCTCTCTCTCTCTCTCTCTCTCTCTCATACAAAAATAGAACACGTTTGCATTCTTGTGTCCGTGCTGTGTGTATGTGTGTGAGAGATTTTTACAGTGGTTATTGTTAAACCATTTTCTGCAGCACAATATAAATAATTTAATGTCTCTACATGGTCACCTTGTCCAGAGTCTATCTCAACACAGTCCTCCTGCCCAGGGAACAGGACTTGCTATTTGTGATGATGGACAGGACACTATTATACCAGGAAGATATAGATCATAGAGGGGAAGTGGACAACAAAGGCTAGTTGTTAACATATATTAAACTTCATTTGTAACAGCCCCAATATAATTCAGGGAGTTTCCAGAACTCCCCCTTCCTTTCACCTTTCTGCTGATCTGGACCCTCTGTTTACTCCCAAATATACATCAACATGTTCAGGAGGTCCAGGACTACAAACATGGGTCATTATAATGTCCATACAATAGATGTGACACTACAAACTGCTCCAAGTGGATATTGAGGGTGGGTAGTCTTAACCAGTGAGGAGGAGATGACAACAGTAACCACCGTGGCTTTCCTCTACATTTACCCATTAGTCATTTTTTTAAATGTTAACTAAGTAAGTAAATTAAGAACAAGTTCTTATTTACAATGACAACCTACCCCGGCCAAACCTCCCCCTAACCCGGACGACGCTGGGCCAATTGTGCGCCGCCCTATGGGACTACTGATCATGGTCGGTTGTTATACAGCCTTGGATTGAACACAGGTCTGTAGTGACGGCTCTTGCACTTCAATGCAGTGCTTTAGACCGCTGCGCCGCTCAGCCCCCCATTTAGCAGACTATGTTATCCAGAGTGACTTACAAAAGTATGTTTAAGTGCCTTGCTCAAGGGCACATCGGCAGATTTTTCACGTAGTCGGCTCAGTAATTCGATCCAGCAACCTTTCGGTTACTGGCCTAGTGATCTTAACTGCTAGAAGTCCTGCCGCCGTCTCTCTTCATGAACCTGATTGGTCGATGAGATTTTGAGTGACAGCTGGTTGAATGACTGAAAAGATCCACTTCACTTCCCTCTTTTGGGACCCATATGGAGGAACAATAATCAAATATGAGCATTTGATATTGTGCTTATGTGTAACTTGACAACAAAGACTGACTGTCAAAGAGTATTATGACACACAGCAGCCCCAGACACACTGCAGCAACTCCAGAGGGTCTCTTCCACCACTGAAAATGTACTGAATCACACATTAAAGATCGTTGGTAATGTGTTTAACTGTATCATCCAGGATTGGGACAAATACATCTGTTTAATGTATAATGTGTAGTTTGTGTGTGTGTGTGTGTGTGTGTGTGTGTGTGTGTGTGTGTGTGTGTGTGTGTGTGTGTGTGTGTGTGTGTGTGTGTGTGTGTGTGTGTGTGTGTGTGTGTGTGTGTGTGTGTTCGTGCAATCTTACCTGAAGCAACAACTCCATCTCTTGGACTGGGCTTGAAGGCTCTTACATTGGAATATAATTGGCCATCGATGTCTGTGTTCTTCATTGCATCAGGCTCATCATCTTCAAATCTATCTGGGATTTCATAAACTCCCTCTGACATCTTAACACACTTGTGGTCAAATACAGTAACTTCTACTTCTTACCTCAACTCTAATGTAAGTTTGTAGCTGTGTCTTCTCCCTGCACTGTCCTGGGTCTGTGTGACTTTAGGTAGTGAAACTCTTTATCAGTCAACCACAGTGGATGATAAATTGTGAAATCAACACAACACTGGCCACCATGTGACTCCCACCAGCCTTAGTTTGATAATATACTACATGATATGACTCCACCAGCCTTAGTTTGATAATATAATACATGATATGACTCCCACCAGCCTTAGTTTGATAATATACTACATGATATGACTCCACCAGCCTTAGTTTGATAATATACTACATGATATGACATTATATCATGCTATGTGATGTATGTGTGAATTCACAGGGTCCCAATTTTGGACGTGCTAAAATAAATTGGGATCTTTTTAATTTACATGTACACTACATATATTCTGACTGAGTTTACAGTAGCCTCAGCCTTCAATGGAGAGCACATTATGGCTCTCACTCTGTGACTGGAAGTGTAGGGAGAAGTTGATCTTGGGTCAGTTTTGCATTTCCACCACAAACGGTTAAGGTTAAGATTGGGGGAAAGAAACCTGTTCCTAGATCTGTACGTAGGGGAAACCTCCCCCCGTGTTGTGACCGGCCATCAATGGCCATATAGGGGTCTTTGTTCTATCTATGCTGACTGTGAATAATTACTCAGAATGAAAAAGCAGAAGTTCTGACAATGTCTCCATAGTTTCAGTTTTAAGGGAATCGAAAGAATAAAAACCCTTCACATGTTTTATGCCAAAACATTCATATCTCCACCCTGTCTTTTAGTACAACATAACATATACATACTGGTTACATCTAATGACAACTCTCTCTGCACTGATTCCACTGTTCCACATGACATCTACCTACATGAACTATTATACAACTCTACAGCTCTACTCTATTCCACAGGAGGAGAGAAAGCATCACACAGATCCTGAGATATAGGGACAGAGTCAAAGGTGTCCCTCTGGTGGACGTAGTACTAACTACAGGTACAGCTGTAGTGTTGGTGACAGAGACCTGGGTGGATGTAGTACTAACTACAGGTACAGCTGTAGTGTTGGTGACAGAGACCTGGGTGGATGTAGTACTAACTACAGGTACAGCTGTAGTGTTGGTGATAGAGACCTGGGTGGATGTAGTACTAACTACAGGTACAGCTGTAGTGTTGGTGACAGAGACCTGGGTGGATGTAGTACTAACTACAGGTACAGCTGTAGTGTTGGTGACAGAGACCTGGGTGGATGTAGTACTAACTACAGGTACAGCTGTAGCGTTGGTGACAGAGACCTGGGTTGATGTAGTACTAACTACAGGTACAGCTGTAGCGTTGGTGACAGAGACCTGGGTTGATGTAGTACTAACTACAGGTACAGCTGTAGTGTTGGTGACAGAGACCTGGGTGGATGTAGTACTAACTACAGGTACAGCTGTAGCGTTGGTGACAGAGACCTGGGTTGATGTAGTACTAACTACAGGTACAGCTGTAGCGTTGGTGACAGAGACCTGGGTTGATGTAGTACTAACTACAGGTACAGCTGTAGTGTTGGTGACAGAGACCTGGGTGGATGTTGTACTAACTACAGGTACAGCTGTAGCGTTGGTGACAGAGACCTGGGTTGATGTAGTACTAACTACAGGTACAGCTGTAGTGTTGGTGACAGAGACCTGGGTGGATGTAGTACTAACTACAGGTACAGCTGTTGTGTTGGTGACTGAGACCTGGGTGAATGTAGTATAACTACAGGTACAGCTGTAGTGTTGGTGACAGAGACCTGGGTGGATGTAGTACTAACTACAGGTACAGCTGTAGTGTTGGTGACAGAGACCTGGGTTGATGTAGTACTAACTACAGGTACAGCTGTAGTGTTGGTGACAGAGACCTGGGTGGATGTAGTACTAACTACAGGTACAGCTGTAGTGTTGGTGACAGAGACCTGGGTGGATGTAGTACTAACTACAGGTACAGCTGTAGTGTTGGTGACAGAGACATGGGTGGATGTAGTACTAACTACAGGTACAGCTGTAGTGTTGGTGACAGAGACCTGGGTGGATGTAGTACTAACTACAGGTACAGCTGTAGTGTTGGTGACAGAGACCTGGGTGGATGTAGTACTAACTACGGGTACAGCTGTAGTGTTGGTGACAGAGACCTGGGTGGATGTAGTACTAACTACAGGAACAGCTGTAGTGTTGGTGACAGAGACCTGGGTGGATGTAGTACTAACTACAGGCACAGCTGTAGTGTTGGTGACAGAGACCTGGGTGGATGTAGTACTAACTACAGGTACAGCTGTTGTGTTGGTGACAGAGACCTGGGTGGATGTAGTACTAACTACAGGTACAGCTGTAGTGTTGGTGACAGAGACCTGGGTGGATGTAGTAGTTTCCCAAGATGCTTTTGGGAAACGGGGCCCTGGGTTGTAGAGCTCACAACTACCCCAACAGAGTCCTTCACTGAGCCCAGACACACACCCATGTTGCCTGCCCTGTCCTCTACCACCAGTTCTAACTTCTAACAGCAGGTGGCACTGCAGTCCACAGGGTCATTTTTTTTGGCTCTGGGGCCCACCGCCATAGAACTGTTGAGGGTCCCTTTGCCCGGGCATAGGGTGATGCAGATGATGCCTGTCTCGTTGACACCGTCGGTGAGGTTGGCAGAGCGCTGCCAGTTTGAGGAGCTGCATGCTAACGGGCAGTCAGAGGAGACCACTGAGGTGTAATAACAACAGTTTGAGGAGCTGCATGCTAACGGACAGTCAGAGGAGACCACTGAGGTATAATAATAACAGTTTGAGGAGCTGCATGCTGCCGGGCAGTCAGAGGAGACCACTGAGGTATAATAACAACAGTTTGAGGAGCTGCATGCTAACGGACAGTCAGAGGAGACCACTGAGGTATAATAATAACAACAGTTTGAGGAGCTGCATGCTGCCGGGCAGTCAGAGGAGACCACTGAGGTACAATAACAACAGTTTGAGGAGCTGCATGCTAACAGACAGTCAGAGGAGACCACTGAGGTATAATAACAACAGTTTGAGGAGCTGCATGCTGCCGGGCAGTCAGAGGAGACCACTGAGGTATAATAACAACAGTTTGAGGAGCTGCATGCTAACAGACAGTCAGAGGAGACCACTGAAGTATAATAACAACAGTTTGAGGAGCTGCATGCTGCCGGGCAGTCAGAGGAGACCACTGAGGTATAATAACAACAGTTTGAGGAGCTGCATGCTAACAGACAGTCAGAGGAGACCACTGAGGTATAATAACAAGAGTTTGAGTAGCTGCATTCTAACGGACAGTCAGAGGAGACCACTGAGGTATAATAACAACAGTTTGAGGAGCTGCATGCTAACGGACAGTCAGAGGAGACCACTGAGGTATAATAACAACAGTTTGAGGAGCTGCATGCTAACGGACAGTCAGAGGAGACCACTGAGGTATAATAACAACAGTTTGAGGAGCTGCATGCTGCCGGACAGTCAGAGGAGACCACTGAGGTATAATAACAACAGTTTGAGGAGCTGCATGCTAACGGACAGTCAGAGGAGACCACTGAGGTATAATAACAACAGTTTGAGGAGCTGCATGCTAACGGGCAGTCAGAGGAGACCACTGAGGTATAATAACAACAGTTTGAGGAGCTGCATGCTAACGGACAGTCAGAGGAGACCACTGAGGTATAATAACAACAGTTTGAGGAGCTGCATGCTAACGGACAGTCAGAGGAGACCACTGAGGTATAATAACAACAGTTTGAGGAGCTGCATGCTAACGGACAGTCAGAAGAAACCACTGAGGTATAATAACAACAGTTTGAGGAGCTGCATGCTAACGGACAGTCAGAGGAGACCACTGAGGTATAATAACAACAGTTTGAGGAGCTGCATGCTAACGGAGAGTCAGAGGAGACCACTGAGGTATAATAACAACAGTTTGAGGAGCTGCATGCTAACGGACAGTCAGAGGAGACCACTGAGGTGTAATAACAACAGTTTGAGGAGCTGCATGCTAACGGACAGTCAGAGGAGACCACTGAGGTGTAATAACAACAGTTTGAGGAGCTGCATGCTAACGGGCAGTCAGAGGAGACCACTGAGGTATAATAACAACAGTTTGAGGAGCTGCATGCTAACGGACAGTCAGAGGAGACCACTGAGGTGTAATAACAACAGTTTGAGGAGCTGCATGCTAACGGACAGTCAGAGGAGACCACTGAGGTATAATAACAACAGTTTGAGGAGCTGCATGCTAACGGGCAGTCAGAGGAGACCACTGAGGTATAATAACAACAGTTTGAGGAGCTGCATGCTAACGGGCAGTCAGAGGAGACCACTGAGGTATAATAACAACAGTTTGAGGAGCTGCATGCTAACGGACAGTCAGAGGAGACCACTGAGGTGTAATAACAACAGTTTGAGGAGCTGCATGCTAACAGGCAGTCAGAGGAGACCACTGAGGTACAATAACAACAGTTTGAGGAGCTGCATGCTAACGGACAGTCAGAGGAGACCACTGAGGTGTAATAACAACAGTTT
Organism: Salvelinus namaycush; assembly: GCF_016432855.1. Classification (NCBI taxonomy): domain Eukaryota; kingdom Metazoa; phylum Chordata; class Actinopteri; order Salmoniformes; family Salmonidae; genus Salvelinus; species Salvelinus namaycush. The sequence continues at coordinate 64,560,974 of NC_052314.1, forward strand.
GAGGAGCTGCATGCTAACAGGCAGTCAGAGGAGACCACTGAGGTGTAATAAGAACCCGTTGTTATCAAGGTAATCACATGTATATCTGGGTTGCATCCGGTTTACTCAGCCCAACATCACATGCACAGTAGCACTCAGTGCACCCTGGGAGCAGCGCGAGCAGTGATGTCGTCATTACGTCATCAGAAACCTGGCAGACATTAGATGAATATACATTTTTTTAAATATTTTTTTATCGGCCTCAGTGATAATTATCCAAATAATTCAATGGATATTTTGTGCACAAAGGTGATGACTAAAGTGTCTTACTACACATTTTCAAGTCTGACTGCCTAGCGTCTGTTAAACTGCAGTACCGAAACAAAACTGTTGGAGCAATCGAAACAGTGCTTCTAGACCAGTAACCCTTTTCCCCTTGGAGGAGATGCCTGGTAGCCCTCACTGGGGAGTGGTAAATATCATATGTAACAGCCCCAAGATAATTCAGGGAGTTTCCAGAACTCTCCTTTCCTTTCACCTTTCTGCTGATTTGGACCCTCTGTTTACTCCCAAATATACATCAACATGTTCAGGAGGTCCAGGACTAAAAACATGGGTCATTATTTTACTAGGCAAGTCAGTTAAGAACAACTTCTTATTTTCAAAGACAGCCTAGGAACAGTGGGTTAACTGCCTGTTTAGGAGCAGAACAACAGATTTGTACCTTGTCAGCTCAGGGATTTGAACTTGCAACCTTTAAGTTACTAGCCCAACACTCTAACCACTAGGCTACCCTATAATATCCATATAATTGCTTTGACAGTACAAACTGCTCAAGTGGATTTTGAGGGTTAGTAGTCTTAACCAGTGAGGATGAGATGGCGACATAATTGGCCACAGCCCACTTCTCTCCTAATGAACCTGATTGGTTGAGTTTGAGTGACAGCTGGTTGAACCACTGAAAATACCCACTTCACTTCCCTCTTTTGTTACCCATATAAGGGAACAGCAGTTAAATGTGAGCATTTGATATTGTGCCTAAATGTAACTTGACAACAAAGACTGACTATCAAAAATTATTAAGTAACATCCATTGATACCCTTTGATATCTCTACTACACTACATTGATTAGTGACACAGTCAACTCCTATACAGTGTATGTAATGGTGGTTTGGTACTGTTGAGAATGTTATCACCATGTCTAAATTGGAGCTTGTAAATATCTGTAGCAAGTAAGAAGATTGCATTTGCAGAGTGTTGACAAAATCAAATGTACTTGATGTTGACTTGTACTCAGGAAGTTATGTCAGGAAATAAGTAAGGCTTTTATTAATATGCTAATACAAAGAAATACAACATGTGAGTTGGTTTGAGACACAGAGAGAGAGAACTGTAGGTTGCTGTATGTGTTACAGTTTGTTGTCATGGTGATGTTGAAACGCTTTCTCACAAATCCAGTTGAGTTTGCTGTCACATGACAAGTCATTCCATGACTTTAGAGCACTCTGATCTTCGTGTATCTCAACACAGTCCTCGTTCCCAGTAGGACCTGCATTATCAGGCTGTTTGTCATACCAGTACCTACAGGGTTAAAAACAGTCAGATATAATTGTTAATACCAGTACCTACAGGGTTAAAAACAGTCAGATATCATGGTTAATACCAGTACCTACAGGGTTAATAACAGTCAGATATCATGGTTAATACCAGTACCTACAGGGTTAATAACAGTCAGATATCATGGTTAATACCAGTACCTACAGGGTTAAAAACAGTCAGATATCATGGTTAATACCAGTACCTACAGGGTTAACAACAGTTAGATATCATGGTTAAGACCAGTACCTACAGGGTTAAAAACAGTCAGATATCATGGTTAATACCAGTACCTACAGGGTTAACAACAGTCAGATATCATGGTTAATACCAGTACCTACAGGGTTAATAACAGTCAGGTATCATGGTTAATACCAGTACCTACAGGGTTAATAACAGTCAGATATCATGGTTAATACCAGTACCTACAGGGTTAATAACAGTCAGATATCATGGTTAATACCAGTACCTACAGGGTTAATAACAGTCAGATATCATGGTTAATACCAGTACCTACAGGGTTAAAACAGTTAAATATCATGGTTAAGACCAGTACCTACAGGGTTAAAAACAGTCAGATATCATGGTTAATACCAGTACCTACAGGGTTAACAACAGTCAGATATCATGGTTAATACCAGTACCTACAGGGTTAATAACAGTCAGGTATCATGGTTAATACCAGTACCTACAGGGTTAATAACAGTCAGATATCATGGTTAATACCAGTACCTACAGGGTTAATAACAGTCAGATATCATGGTTAATACCAGTACCTACAGGGTTAACAACAGTCAGATATCATGGTTAATACCAGTACCTACAGGGTTAACAACAGTCAGATATCATGGTTAATACCAGTACCTACAGGGTTAAAAACAGTCAGATATCATGGTTAATACCAGCACTTACAGGGTTAAAAACAGTCAGATATTATGGTTAATACCAGTACCTACAGGGTTAATAACAGTCAGATATCATGGTTAATACCAGTACCTACAGGGTTAACAACAGTCAGACATCATGGTTAATACCAGTACATACATGATTAAAAACAGTCAGATATCATTGTTAATACCAGTAATTACAGGGTTAAAAACAGTCAGATATTATGGTTAATACCAGTACCCACAGGGTTAAAAACAGTCAGATATCATGGTTAATACCAGTACCTACAAGGTTAAAAACCGTCAGATATCATGGTTAATACCACTACCTACAAGGTTAAAAACAGTCAGATATTATGGTTAATACCAGCACTTACAGGGTTAACAACAGTCAGGTATCATGGTTAATACCAGCACTTACAGGGTTAAAAACAGTCAGATATTATGGTTAATACCAGTACCCACAGGGTTAAAAACAGTCAGATATCATGGTTAATACCAGTACCTACAGGGTTAGAAACAGTCAGATATCATGGTTAATACCAGTACCTACAGGGTTAACAACAGTCAGATATCATGGTTAATACCAGTACCTACAGGGTTAAAAACAGTCAGATATTATGGTTAATACCAGTACCCACAGGGTTAAAAACAGTCAGATATAATGGTTAATACCAGTACCTACAAGGTTAAAAACCGTCAGATATCATGGTTAATACCACTACCTACAAGGTTAAAAACAGTCAGATATCATGGTTAATACCAGTACCTACAGGGTTAACAACAGTCAGACATCATGGTTAATACCAGTACATACATGATTAAAAACAGTCAGATATCATTGTTAATACCAGTAATTACAGGGTTAAAAACAGTCAGATATTATGGTTAATACCAGTACCCACAGGGTTAAAAACAGTCAGATATCATGGTTAATACCAGTACCTACAAGGTTAAAAACCGTCAGATATCATGGTTAATACCAGTACCTACAGGGTTAAAAACAGTCAGATATCATGGTTAATACCAGTACCTACAGGGTTAACGACAGTCAGATATCATGGTTAATACCAGTACCTACAGGGTTAACAACAGTCAGATATCATGGTTAATACCAGTACCTAGAGGGTTAAAACAGTCAGATATCACGGTTAATACCAGTACCTACAGGGTTAAAAACAGTCAGATATCATGGTTAATACCAGTACCTACAGGGTTAAAAACAGTCAGATATCACGGTTAATACCAGTACCTACAGGGTTAAAAACAGTCAGATATCATGGTTAATACCAGTACCTACAGGGTTAAAAACAGTCAGATATCATGGTTAATACCACTACCTACAGGGTTAAAACAGTCAGATATCATGGTTAATACCAGTACCTACAGGGTTAACAACAGTCAGATATCATGGTTAATACCAGTACCTAAAGGGTTAAAAACAGTCAGATATCATAGTTAATACCAGTACCTACAGGGTTAACAACAGTCAGATATCATGGTTAATACCAGTACCTACAGGGTTAAAAACAGTCAGATATCATGGTTAATACCAGTACCTACAAGGTTAAAAACAGTCAGATATTATGGTTAATACCAGCACTTACAGGGTTAAAAACAGTCAGGTATCATGGTTAATACCAGCACTTACAGGGTTAAAAACAGTCAGATATTATGGTTAATACCAGTACCTACAGGGTTAGAAACAGTCAGATATCATGGTTAATACCAGTACCTACAGGGTTAAAAACAGTCAGATATCATGGTTAATACCAGTACCTACAGGGTTAAAAACAGTCAGATATTATGGTTAATACCAGTACCCACAGGGTTAACAACAGTCAGATATCATGGTTAATACCAGTACCTACAGGGATAAAAACAGTCAGATATCATGGTTAATACCAGTACCTACAGGGTTAAAAACAGTCAGATATCATGGTTAATACCAGTACCTACAGGGTTAGAAACAGTCAGATATCATGGTTAATACCAGTACCTACAGGGTTAAAAACACTCAGATATCATGGTTAATACCAGTACCTACAGGGTTAACAACAGTCAGATATCATGGTTAATACCAGTACCTACAGGGTTAAAAACAGTCAGATATCATGGTTAATACCAGTACCTACAGGGTTAAAAACAGTCAGATATTATGGTTAATACCAGTACCCACAGGGTTAACAACAGTCAGATATCATGGTTAATACCAGTACCTACAGGGATAAAAACAGTCAGATATCATGGTTAATACCAGTACCTACAGGGTTAAAAACAGTCAGATATCATGGTTAATACCAGTACCTACAGGGTTAGAAACAGTCAGATATCATGGTTAATACCAGTACCTACAGGGTTAAAAACACTCAGATATCATGGTTAATACCAGTACCTACAGGGTTAACAACAGTCAGATATCATGGTTAATACCAGTACCTACAGGGTTAAAAACAGTCAGACATAATTTAGAACATCACAATCCTAAATAATATGCAGACATGTTTCATAGTTGACTTTGTTGCCTGCCATCAATGACAATTTCCTCTATAGAAAAAGGTTGATTGTTTTATTGACAGATTAGTTATCATCTCTCACCTTGTGGTCAGTGGGGTGCCGTCCACCCATTTCCAGGTCCCCTCAGTAACAGAGTCAGTCAGACCAATCCAGAATCTCTTATTGAGGTTGAAGAGAAACTCCTGTTGTTGAGAAAGATAAATATATATTAATGTTTGATCATTTCTAACCATCTCTCTCTCTTTCTCACTCCCACCTGTTCCTTATCACTGTTTATGATCACCAGGTCTGTTCCTCTCTCCAGACAGTCCTCTCTGCTCTCCTCCCAGGTTTTAGTCTCAGTAGACAGGAAGTACCAACTGGATTCAAACTTCTGCCAGCCTTCAGGACAGGTTTGTTCTACAAGAATATAACATGAATTTCCTTCAACTTATCACCCTGGATACTTAATGAAAGAATACAGACACACTATATAGTTTGTTGGATGAATGATAATTTGTTACTGTAGGTTTACTCACTGCAATTGGTAAGCCTCCCGCTAAGAAAATCTCTCTCAGTCTGTAGTTGGTCTCTTTCTTTAGTCAGGTTGTTGTAACTGGTCTGTAGCTGGTCTCTCTCTTTAGTCATGGTGATGTAAATTGTCTGTAGCTGGTCTCTCTCTTTAGTCAGGTTGTTGTAACTGGTCTGTAACTGGTCTCTCTCTGTAGTCAGGTTGTTGTTACTGGTCTGTAGCTGGTCTCTCTCTTTAGTCAGGTTGTTGTAACTGTTCTGTAGCTGGTCTCTCTCTTTAGTCAGGGTGTTGTAACTGGTCTGTAGCTGGTCTCTCTCTGCAGATAAGTTCTTTGAGATGTTGCTGTCTGCAAAAACAATAAAGACGAAGTTGCTTACTAAAATAGATCATATCAGAACTATTAAATCTGAATTATAAGAACTATTTAAACAGTGAACAAAAATATAAATGCAACATGTGTTGGTCCCATGTTGCATGAGATGAATTAAAAGATCCCAGAAATGTTCCATATGCACAAAAACGCTTATTTCTCTCAAATGTGTTTACATCCCTGTTCGTCAGCATTTATCCTTTGCCAAGATAATCTATCCACCTAACAGGTGTGGCATATCAAGAAGCTGATTAAACAGCATGATCATTACACAGGTGCACCTTGTGCAGCAGAGAATAAAAGGCCTCTTTAAAATGTGTAGTTTTGCCACAGATGTCTCAAGTTTTGAGGGAACGTGCATCTGGCATGATAACTGCAGGAATGTCCACCAGAGCTGTTGCCAGATAAATTAATGTTCATTTCTCCAACATAAGCTGACTCCAATGTTGTTTTAGAGAATTTGGCAGTACGTCCAACTGGCCTCACAACTGCAGACCACATGTAACCACGGAAGCCCATGACCTCCACATCTGGCTTCTTCACCTGTTGGATCGTCTGAGGGAGGGTGCTGAGAAGTATTTATGTCTGTTATAAAGCCCCTTTGTGGGGAAAAACTCATTCTGATTGGCTGGGCCTGGTTCCCCAGTAGTTGGAATCTGGCTGCCAAGTGGGTGGACCTATGCCCTCCAAGGCCCACCCATGTCTGAACCTCTGCCAGTCATGTGACATCCATAGATTAGGGCCTAATGAATTTATTTCCATTGACTGACATGAACTGTAACTCAGTGAAATCTTAGAAATGTTTGCATGTTGCATTTATATTGTTGTTTAGTATAGATATACTGTAGACTTACATTGGACAGACTGGCCTATGATCGCAGCCAGTAGGAGAACACACAGCAGCCCCAGACACACTGCAGCAACTCCAGAGGGTCTCTTCCACCACTGAAAATGTACTGAATCACAAATGACTAAAGCTCTTTGGTAATGTTATTTACTGTATCATCCAGGATTGGGACAAATTAAAACTGTTGTACTACAGGATAATCTCACCTG